>NW_021553008.1:596995-619546 GCF_001605985.2 Dendrobium catenatum
CTTTCCAAGTGTAGGCAGCGAACCCTTCGGCTGTTCACACTCTCCAAATGTCGTCAGCGAACCGGATCTCCTTGACAGATCTTCTCACAAGAAATCTAGAAGGAAGAAAGAAAAGAGTGAAGTAATCCCAATTCACAAATAGAGATTCTTACTTTTAAACACCAAGTAAAGTCTTCACACTCCAGTGGTAGGAATCCTCCTTTGAATGCTCTCTTACACTCTCTCCTTGACTTTTCTCTCAATAGGCACGAAGATCAAATGTCAAAAAGATTGGGTGGTAGTCTAATTTAGACTATTTATACAAAAGACAAGAAAAATCGTCAAAAAACTGCAAGTTTTCAATTCTGTACGCAGTGGATCGTCCCGTACGATCGTGGATTATCCTGGACGATTTTACTTAAATGGTCAGAAATGAACCTTATGCATATTGGTACGAAATATTTTCGTACACACTATTCATCCCGTACGAACCAAGTCATCCGGTACAAAATAGTTATTACATAAGTCGGTTCACGATAATTTTTAGGATGTAACCAACTGACGTATATCGGTTCAGTTCGTCCTGGGATGAATAGGTTTCGTCTGGACGAATGGAGCAAGCCTCAAGACAGAGAAGATCATCCTGGGATGAATATTATTTTTTGTCTGGACGAACCGAGAAAGCTTCAGGACAGAGAAGATCATCCTGGGACCAATATTATTTTTCGTCTGGACGAACAGAGCAAGCTTCAAGATAGAGAAGATCGTCCTGGGACAAATATTATTTTTCGTCTGGACGAATAGGCCATGGTGAGAATACAGAGATGTTAGTCCTGGGATGAATATTAAATTCGTCTTGGATGATTAGGACTTAGAAAAATTTTCTCTCTGCCTGTTCGATGCATTGCTCTCCTTGGGGGTAATTGACATGATCGTCCCGTACGAACTAAGTTCATCCTGTACGATCAATTAAAAAAAAATTCCCAAGTGTGTATATTGTGATTTTTCACTCAATTACAATCACTCCTTCTCATTTTAAAAATTATGAAAACATGTTGAATTTGATTACAAGTCTTCAATATCTTGGAGTTGATTTTCCTGAAATGTTAGTACACACTAGAGCAAGAAATAAATATTTCAAATAGTGTTAGGAGATATATGTAAAACAATAATAATTGAAATCATCAAAATAATATAAGTTGCAAGAATGTAAACATGCAAAATAGCAACTCTCTTAACAAATATTCCTTTTATTTTTTTGTCCACCTTTTTACAACCATTGATTTTCATATGTGACATATAATTCAATCTGGTTATTTTGTACCTTTAGAATTATGAATGGAGTTAAAATAGATATTCCCTTTATTGAACAATCCATAATATGATTACATGCATGTTTCAATGTATACTACTTGTAAGGAGATAATGAGATAAAATTTGCATATCATATGAAGGAATTATTGAAGTGATGCAATGACACATGAATTTTAATATTGTATGAATACAAAATTTTTTGTATGAAATAAAGAAAATAAATTTCTAGCATGTACACTATGTTTATAAAGTTAATGCAAAGAAAGGTAAACAAAAATTTCAAAAGGTTTTTTTAGCAAATCATGATTAATAATCATTGAAGATGGATGCTCTAGACGAGATAACCATTCTATGTCTAATAGAAAAAAATAGAACTAGTAATTATGATAGTGATAAGTTGTTTTCTCATAAGAGGTCCAATGCGAGCATGTGGCACATGAATCATGGTTATTCATGTTACATGACTGGAGATATGAAATGATTCATCATACAAGAAGCTTGGAATTGAGGAAATGTAATACTTAGAGATAACACTACCAGAAAAGTAGTGGGTGTAGGTACTATAGGTAAAGTTTGACAAATTTTTTATTAAAAATAATTTACTAGTAGAAGATTTGAAACATAATCTTGTAATTATTAGTCAGCTATATAATTAAGGATTCAATATAAAACTTACTTTGATAAAATACTTACTAATATTAAATGAAAATTTCTTTTAGAAGATTTAATTAATCATATATACATGATTGATTTAAACTACATTGATAAGTCAAATGATGTTTGTTATTTAAAATCAATTCTTGTTGAATCATGGTTGTGGCATAGGAGACTATGCCATGCAAATATGAGGACTCTTAGGAAAATAACTTAATTAGATTTGGTTGAAGGTATTCCAAAGTTAAAGATTTCCAAAGAACAACTTTGTGATGCAAATCAATGAGGGAAGTAAACAAAACTCTCTTTTCATTCCATTAAGGATGTAGTAACCATTAAACCATTAAAAATACTTTATATAGATTTATTTGGACCAATTAGCATTATAAGTTTAGGTGGGATATCATTTTGATTTTTGATCATTCATGATAACTCTAGATACATTTTAGTTAAATTTAAAAGTGAATCATTTGGAGAATTTAGAATTTTCTCATTTAGGATTCAAAGAAAAATAGGATGTTCAATTTAAATAATCCATGGTGATCATGAAGGTTAATTTAAAATTCAAAATTGAAAATTATTTTATCAAACAGGTAGGATATAGCATAATTTTTTAGCCCATAGAACCCCACAACAAATGGAGTAACCAAAAGGTGGAATAGGAAACTGTAGAGGATGCTAAGGGAGTACTTAGTGAGTATACTCTATCTAGGTATTTCTGGGCAAAATAATGAATACTTCTAGCCATATTTTTAATCTAGCAAACAAAAGATCTAAGCACAAAAATACACAAGATAAAGTATACTCACTAAGTGTTTGGATATAAATATTTTTATTTAAATAATGGAAAATCTCAATTAGGGAAATTTAATGCTTAGATGGATGAAGGAATATTTTTAGGATATTCCTCTATAGTTAAAAGATATATAATATTTAATAAAAGAACCTTAGTTGTCGAGGAGTCCACCCACATTACATTTGATGGATCAAATAGCATTTTTAAAATTTGAATGATAGATAATGAAGATGAAGAGGAAAGTCGTAGAATTGATAATGTGTAAATAAAGGATAGAGAAGGAGCTAAAGATACAATGCAAAGGAAATATAGATATTCTTATAGTTTCCCTAAAGAATTTATGTTAGGAGACCCATCCATAGGGGTTAGAGCTAAGCATGGTCTTATAAAAGTAGTTATCCACACATCCTTCATCTTTATGATAGAACCTACTAGTGTAGGTTAGAAACTAGGTGATAAATTCTCAATTATATCTATGGAAGAAGCGTTAAATCAATTAATTAGAGATAATGTGTGGAAGTTAGTAAGTTGACCCTCTGCTTAGAGTATTGTTAGAACAAAATTAGTTTTCAAAACAAAATTTAATAAGTATGGACAAGTACTTAGAATAATTCTAGGTTGGAAGGAAGGGATATAACTAAGTAGAAGGAATATATTTTGAGGATACTTTTATCTTCATACCTAGACATGAATCCATCAAGGTGTTGTTAGCATTTATATTTTATAAGGGATTCAAATTATATCAAATGGATATAAAAAGTGCCTTTTGAAAATTGAGTGATTAAGAGGTTGTCTATTTAGAATAACCCCTAGGTTTTAAGAACTCTATATTTCTAAATCTTATCTAAAAACTAAGGAAATCATTGTATGGACTTAAGCAATGACGTAGGCATTGTATGACATAATTAGCAATTTATATTAAAATAATCTTTTGTTAAGGGCACTATAAATACCACCCTTTTATTAAAAAAATTTGAGATAATTTACTAATAGTTCATATTGATGTGGATGATATTCTTTTTTGTTAACAAATGATGATTTATGTAACAACTTTTCTTCCACTAAGAGATAAAACTCAAGATGAGTATGATGGGTGACATATTTTGTTGGATTTAGTGTAAAGAAAGAGATGATGGGACCACATTTAGTAAAATTAAATATATTCAGGAAATTATAAAGAATTTTAATACGGAAGGTTATAAAAGTATGAATAGACCGATGAGGCTGACCACCTAGTTTGATAAAGATCAAGATGATAAATCATTATATTAAAAGAAATTTAGAGGGATTATAGAACGCTTACTTTACGTGACTACTTGTAGGCTATTATTATGTTTAATGTTTATCTATACACTAGATTTTAGGCTGATCTTAAGGAATCTCGTATGACCACCATCAAAAGATTCTTAAGGTATCTAATAGACATTCAAAATTTAGTTATCAGCATATATTACAGAGTGAGAAGCAAAAGGAGGGAGTACATCTCTGTCAATCTTGGAGGAGAAAGTATTGATTGACATATTCACCTTACTAAGGAGCTAAAGGAGAGAAGACATCTCTGTAGAGCTAAGAGTTGAAAGGAGGAAAATTATTTAGAGTATGTAAAGGTCTTTCGTTGCCTTGTCAAGGGAATAGGGCTTCTTCGCCTGGTTTTATACTAACGAAAAGTCACTTTTAGTGCAATACCAAATGAGAAGAATTTTTGGGAAGTGGACATAGCTTAATTTTTGCTAAACCACTATACATTTAGTTAGCATACTCCTTACTTTCTTGTAATTTATTTTTTTTACTCTAGTTTGCTTTTAGTTATCTTTATGAAAGATTTTAGTGATAAATTCTCTAGTTAAAGTTTTGTTTTGAAATTAAAAAGATAAAAATAATTATTTTCTAGAACATTAAAAAATAAATAAATAAATCATATTTGCTTTTAGTTTTGGTTCGAGTATTTTATTCTCTTAAATTCTTCTACATATCAGGTTTTGATTTAATATAAATGAATTTTTAAAATACTAATTCATCCCTCCCCCTTGTTGCAGATTTGGACCCAAGTATTGTGATTTTGATGATAAGAAACATTATTGTTCCTTGACTACTGCCATTCATGCATATCTATTTTATGTTTCATGCTCACTAACCTTTCATGTCAACAAGTTTGCCTGGAATGTCAATCAGCTCATGATCTGGTAGACTAGGATTGAGTCAGTCTATAAATTTTATTTCAATGCATTTTTTACCTTTTCTTGAGTCAAATATATCTTGGTGAATTCTAAAGCTAAGTAACCTTGCACATACACACTTAGGGGGAGAAATTTAGTGAGTTAGAGTTTTTATATTTTTGCTCATATAGTACAAGATGATTTTACATCGTCCAGGATGATTAGTAAAAAATTGAAACCCTAATTAGGGTATCTGGGTTATATAAACTTGCTTAAGTAAATGGTCCTAGACGATACTCTCTTCTTCTTGGACAATATGCTCAAATAAAATATACTCAGACGCCAAACTCATTTAGGAAAGATTTGATTTTTGGAATTTTGTTCTAATTGTACAGGCTGATCCCATATCATCATTGACGATTCATTACAATTATATCTAAATTAGTCAGGTGATTAAGGAAAGTAATTAAGGTTAGATTGATAGATCATATCATCTTGGATGATCGTGGAATCATCCGGGACGATCTACATGAAAAACCTTAGATTTCCTGGACGTCCCAAACTATATGTTGGATGATATTATATGACTTTAAACTAATCATAAGGGATGATATACACATCAAACTGGACGATTAGTTATCTTTCTATATCATCTTGATTTATCTCTTGAATTTCCTGAACTATATGATGGATGATAATGTATGATTTTGAACTAATCACACAGGGTAATGTTCAAGTCATCCTGGATGATCAAAATGAACTTTGTGTTCTAATCATACAACAAACCCAAATTGTCACTAGTTTAAGAACACATACACTAACAACAAACAAGAAGTTAAATGCAACAAAATAAACTAAAAATAATAAATGTTAAAAATAAACAAAAATAATTTTTGAAAACTTCATAAAGTATAAAGGTAATAAAATAATATACAAGTACGATTAAACTTTATAGCTCTTTGAATAAAATAGAAATAATTACAAAATCATGTGTGTTTTCCTAGCAATGACACAAAAACTTGATGGCGGTGTGTTTGTGTTGATAGTTAGGGGGCATGCTACATTTAGTTTATGTTGAATTGGATATAACCCATAATAAAAATGAAACTATATTTGTCAATCAAGTAATAAAGTGAAAGAGAGAGTGGCGATCCTACGAGAAAATACTATGTTGCACACAAATATTTTAAGTACCATTTACTCAAGCTTCATAATTTATCTTATGCAATAAAATCAAGGCTAATTTCTAAATCTAATAAGAAATAGAGAAAAGAGTGAAGATATTAGTAGTAAAAGTGTTTTGGACTAATGATAGTGAAATAACTTAAGTTATTCTAAGTAGACTCTCCTATGTTAATTATCAATCACAGGATATGCATCTCTAGATCTCTATCAAGTTTGTAAATGTGTAAAGAAAGATTTATGGGCCTCTTATAATTATTCTATCTACATAGATCCTAGAATACTAAACATCCTATATATAGGCATGCATGCATTTCATATTAATTCTCCTATTTATTCCAATATTCCTCTATTGAGGTAAGGCATCATACTATATGTTAATTTTATACATAGCCACTACATAAATTAAAAAAAAAATAATGAAAGATATTAAAAATAATTATTCACATTTAAATCATAAGATTTTACATTAGGAATTACATATGTATTTACATCATTAGTCCAGCACTATGAGTTTAGCCGGCCATAGAATTAAAATGAAATAAATTATTTTTTATTTATTGCTCATGCAAGAAAGAACAAGTAGAGAAGTTAAAGAAAATATCTCCTCGAATAAAGAATCCCAAATCGATCCTATAGTTGGACCCTTCCCAAAATGAATCTCCCCTTAAAACGTCGCTCTCTACTCTCTTTTCCTTTCTAATTGATTATTTTCTCACTAAAATATTAATCAGCCACTCTAAATGATGTATCTCATTATTCCCTGGTTTCTCTCAGTCTTTTCTAAAATAAGAATAACCTCCCTCACAAAAGAAATTTTTTTTTTATACTTGATACATGAATGAACTCAAACAATGCAATGCTCAACAAAGTTATGCCATAACATTACAATATGAAGTAGAGCCTTGACACTCCTTAATTTTCTCTACTATAGGGCTTGGATAAATCGTTATGGCTATTTGTTGATCCAACGTGACTCTTGATAGATTAGGAGAGGCACTTTTTTCTTAACTGCTCTATCGCGTTGCCGCAAAAGTTGGGTGTTTAGGTGCTTCCAAGGTCAAATCTCTAGCAATGTATTATTGTATAATATTCCCAAGACTCTGGCACTGTAATGTCGATTTATGCCTCTACGGTGCTACTTGGAGCTATGCATTGGACTCTGGCACCGTAGAGGCATAAATCGACATTACAGTGCCAGAGTCTTGCAATGTCGATTTATGCCTCTACGTAGTGCTTCCAAGGTCAAATCTCTAGCAATGTATTATTGTATCACCAAAATATTTTTACTGTTTATTTATTTATCTTTAAAAATGTAAATTAATGCTGCAAATCTTTATGTCAAATCAATTTAGTTGTAAATGAATGATTATTACTTATTAATTGAAAGAAAAATGTAAAGAATGAGTTAAGGAAATAATTAAAAAAAAAATTATATAACATCGAGTTGCACCACGTATCTTCACGAGAGAGGTGTAAGATCCCTATGAGAGAGGGAGCTAGAAGCTGAACCTAAGCATCCGCTTGCATGGCGAGTATCACACGCAGATATACTTATCTTGCAGCACCGTACGCTAGTACACTGCCACGAGAGAGAGACAGAACCCGGAGGACAGTGAGTCTGAGACTAAAAGTGTTTGGTTGGTGGTTTCAAGGGGAAAACAAGCACAGCCACCAAGAGTCAGTATATCAGAGCGAGGAGATAGGATTAATATAGAGTTGTTATTATAGTTATAATTTGAACTGAAGCACAATTTAAATGTTTATTTCTAATATTAGTTTTAATTGGTAATATATATATATTATAATATTAAAATATATATATACTATATATATATATATAATTATATAATATATATGTTCAAGTTAGAGATATAAATAAATAAATAATTTAGTTCTATTATGTAAATCCTAAAAAAAATATTTCTTAAAACTTTTATGGGTTATTTTATTTGTTAAAAATTAAATGCCAAGTAAAAGATGGCAGTGGTTGCGGGCAGCAAGTGGTGAGCAATGATTGCGTTGCTAGTTGTATGAGCATTGGCGAGTGGCAAAAGTGGGCCAAATGCAAAATGATTACAATATATTTGAAGCTCAACTAAATTTAATGATTTCAAATACATCAAAAACTAAACTAGAAGACGAATTCCAAATACTTCAAAGTTTTACTTTGTATTTTTTTTAAACTTCAAATCAAACACCAATATTTTTCAAACTCCTACATTTAGAATATTTTATATCAATTTTATTTTAAATCAGACATCCCTTTAATAGAATTAAAAAAAAATTATAAATAAAAATAAAATTACTTATTAGCTAAACCTTCTTATTTTATTTAGTACCCCTTTTTTTTTGAAACAAAAGCAAATGCTTCATTAAAAACTAGAAAAATATATTACATCCTAATAGCATCTGATTCCTCCTTTAACAAAAAAGGAGGAACCTTATTCATAACTACATCATCCAAAATAAAAGAACTAAAACATGCATAGTTAACACAAAGATCAACTAACTTATTGCTTTCCCTATTAACACAATTAAAAATAACAAAGTTGAAATCCTTAACAAATGAAAGATCTCCCAACTTGCTTCCTCCTTTCCTCACATTTTTTTTGAATGAAACTTATGAAATTTTTGCTGTCTCCTTCAATGATTAAGCCTTTGTAATCAGACATCCAATCTTTAACCACATGTTTGACTAATAGAATAACTTGAAGCTCCAATGTAGATATATCCCAATGAACACAAGCATGACCAAATGCCAACAAGAATCTCCCCTTATAGTCACGCAAAAGACCACCAATCTCAACCTTATAGGAAGTTAATAGGGAAGCATCTATATTAACTTTTATCCAATCGGGTGAAGGAGGATGCCAATTATTATCCAACAACCTGAACGGTTTATTAACATCTCTGTTACCCGAGTTAAAACAATTAAAAGACTTAGAAATAGCAGTATAACTCATAGCATTTATTGCAATAACCATCAGGTTGGTTGCTATTCCGTCATGAATGAACACATTCCTTGCTTTCCACGATAAGTAAATTGTGTTGCAAAAAAGATTGACCATCCAATGATTTTGGATATACAACCATCTACAACATAAATCAAAAGAATTAAAATTAGGAATACCAAAACCCCATTTGTTTAATTGATGTATGACGTCTCTTCTTTTGTTGCATTTGTTAACAATGTATTCAATGTCTTCAACAACCACACAACCTCTTGGGCATCCATCGTTCTCTTGTAATCTTCTATAACATAAGAATTGATTTATTGGAATTGCTTTGTTAAGTATCCTCCACCAAAAAGTTTCCACTCTAGGATTAAGTTTTGATTTTTTAAACCATTTCCAATCAGAAAAATCCGAATCGCAGTTTTCCAATGCTTCGGTCGCCAAAGCTAAAATTGACTTGCCATAAATCCTATGAATGAAATCCAGTTGGTCTTCTAAACTATAGCCAAAATATGGGTACTAGTAATCAAGTTCACAAGATCTTCACCAAAGCAATCTTCAAGCTTACTTACATCCCAGCATCCTTTGCAAATGAATCTGTCAACCGTTAGATTACTTCCTTCCATTGTTCGCACAAAGGTAGGCAATTTATCATTGTTTTTATCCAGTACCCAAATATCTTTGAAGAAATTAATAGATTTACCATTCACAATTCTCCATTTAACAATGGGTTTAAGAAATTCTCCCCCCATTACAGATTAACTTCCAAGCAGCTGAACCTTCTTTGGACGAAGTTTCTTCATTGAAGATTGGTCCATAATTAGGAAATAGGACTTTATGCATTAAAGAATCACTATCTCAGCTATATCTTCAAGCCAATTTGGCCCTTAATGGACCAACTTTTTTAGTACAGGATATAATACCTCGGCCACCAAATTGTTTTGGTGTACACATGAAATCCCAACTCATATAGTGAAGTCCAACACCTCCATCATTTTTGTTCCATATAAAACTTCTGTATAGCTTATCTACTTCATTTGAAACACCCTTTGGAACCAAAGAGAGAGTAGAATGAAAAGTAGGATATGAAAGCAAAACCAATTTGACCAAAGTGATTCTACAGGCAAAAGAAATGAATTTACCACCCCACACACTCAACATACTCAAGGCTTTATCTAAGATGAATTGGAAATATTCTCTTACTAGTCTCCTTAATGTAACTTTGATACCCAAATAGGAAAATTCTTTGACCTCCTTGAAATTCATAATTCTAGAAATTGGTTTTCTCTTCCTTCTTTTAACGACTTTCCCAAACAGAATTCCTGACATGGTAATGTTCTCCTTTTGACCCGTCCAACCACAAAAGTCCTTAAAAATGCTTTTAATTTCCTTTATCATCTTAATTCATGCTTCAGAGAATATGATTATATCATCGACATAGAGTAAGTGAGAAATCTTAGGCCCAATTGGAGAAATGTGAATGCCAACCGTATCATTTTTTTGTAGAAAAGCATTTAAAAGTAGTTGTGCACATATAATAAACAAGAATGGAGATGAAGGGTAACCTTGTCGAAAGTCGCTCCTGGCTTCAATACAATTAGAAAAATTTCCATTGATTGACAAAGAAAAGTTAGGACTATAAACACAATCCAAAATAAGGTTAGCAAACATGGCAGGAAACCCAAAATATTCCATTGCATTAACCAATGTTGTCCATCCCATTCAGTTATGCTTGCTCCATATCTATTTTGAAAAAGACTAAACCCTTAGTAGATTTAGAATGCCTAAACTTGTGGAATATTTCATGAGCCACTAAGACATGATCCGAAAGTGATCTCCCTTTGAGAAAAGCCACTTATTCTTCCGAGATTAACTTAGGAATAACAAGAAACAATATATTTAAAAGCATCTTTGCCATAATTTTATAAACAGAGTTGCATAGACTTATCGGTCTAAAACTGGAAGGAGACAAAGAATTTTTTACCTTTGGGATCAATACTATAATAGTATCTTTCCACTCTTTACACATTTTCTCGGAGTTGAAAAGGTGATCCATAACATTCAATAAATCATCCATAATAATTGACCCATATGATTTAAAAATGAATATGAAATACCATCATTCCTCGGAGCAATGTTCCCACCAACTTCCTTGATTACCTTCTCTATTTATTCCAAAGAAAAATTTCTATTCAACAAAAGCAAATCTTCTTCATTTAAGATCTTCCACGGTTTAGGCCACCCAACCATAGAGCAACTCCAATCTTTCCACTTGTCCTAGAAGTAACGGAATAATACCTCTTCTATTTGGTGCTGGTCTTTAACAATCAACCCATTTTCATCTTTGAATTTGTGGATAAAGTTTGAATTTCTTCTAGCACTAGAAAAATATTGAAAATACCTTGAATTTGTGCCTACATCCACGAGCCATTTGACCTTAGCTCGCTACCTCCACCAAGTACAAATCCGAGCCAATGAAGAATTTAAATCTTCAATTTTTTATTTCAAAAGCCAACTATCTTCATCTGAGAGATACCTGAAATTAGCTTCTTTAATTTGCAAATCCATAATTTCTTTTTTCAGCACTTCTTTTGACTGGTTTAAGTCTTTAAATTTAGTTTTACTCCAACAATACAATGCTTTCAAAGACCTTTTCATTTTTTTATTCAAATTTTGAGAAATATCCATTAGATATTTTCCTCCAAGATTCCCTAACCACTTCCGTTGAAGATGGAATTGAGGTCCATACATCTTCGAACTTGATATACTTCTTGTATGTTGAGTTAAATTCCAATAAATTTAACAAAATTAGGTAATGATCTGAATCAACTCTAGCCAAATGCCTAACCATCAAATGGTGAGAAGAGTTCAAAGCTGCTGAATTTAGAAGACATCTGTCTAACTTCTCAAGGATCCTTTAAGCCCCTTTTTTATTATTGCCCCAAGTATACTTGGGCCCAATACAACCAACCTCATGTAAATCAATACATGATAGAAAGGACTTCATTTCTTTAGGTCCAAGAAAAAAAACCAATTCCCCCCCCCCCAGCAAGCAATTAAAGTCTCCACCTACCACCATAGGAATATTTCCTCCTTAGCAAGCAATTAAAGTCTCCACCTACCACCATAGGAATATCTTTAGACAAATGATATTCCAATCTCTCCCATATAGGCCTCCTCTTATAAACATCCATGCACCCATAGACAGTAGCAATTCTCCATTTACCCTTGTCAAGAACATCTAACTCCCCTACTACAAATTGGGAAGAAGATTCCAAGATATTGAACGAAGCCATGTTGTGTTTACATAGCACCATAATACCTAATGATAATCCTTTAGATGGAACATGAAAAAAATCTCATTTATCACCTATCAACAAATTAACAACTTTTTTATTAATCGAAGACAATTTGGTTTCAAGCAACCCAAGAAATAACACCCCATGATCCTTTATAAATTCCTTTATGTATAGAGAAGCTTTACTCTTTCTAGCTCCTCTACAATTCTAAAATCCAATGGAAGACATTAATTAACAAGAGGGGAGGAAATCTATATCTTCACCTTCAATTATACTTCTTGGAACCAATTTGATGGGTCCCAAACATTTAAGCTGTTTTGAACCTTTTTTCTTCACATTAGATGAGCCATCTCTTGAGATGCCCACCTGAACAGCCTTTGACTCAGTTTCTGTCTCCAATACATTAGTTTCACTTCCAGCTATATATATTGAAGCATTGGGAGACACCAATACATCAGTATCTAGGCACACAAACTCCCCTTCCTCAACCAATTGTTTAAGACATCAAATTGATTGACATTTTTTAGAATACAAGCAGAATACAAAACAGCCTTCCCTCCAATAGCCAAGACTTCATTTATCATGACTTACACATCATTACATGGAGGATCAGAAATTACCTCATTCCGCAACTCTTCAACCCGAGAAATTGTATCAATATTAACATCCCCATTTAGTTTTTTAGTAGCAATCTCATCATACTTCACGCCTTGATTATTCATAGCAGCACCATCTTTATTCACACCCAAAGATTTGTTAGCTTCTTTCATCAAGGGCCGAGTCCAAGTATTTTTGAATCTATAGTTTCTAAATCTTTTCTTCCCATAGTCCACATGAATCCAAGGACCATAGCATTCCTTGTTAACCTCTCTGACGTCATCTTCCACTAAATTAACATTTGTGTTACCCTTCTTTGAAACTACAATGTCTTCATTTAAATTTCTTGCTTGTTTAGATTCCAAATTGTTCTTTAAACTCACACATGTAGAACTCTTCTCCAAATGGCCATTTTTTTTCCACAATTAAAACAAATGTTCGGAATTCTTTCATATTCAATATTTTGATAGAATTTGCCTGAGATTCCTTCCACCCAAACACCCAATGGCAATTTGTTTTCAAGCTTGATCCTTACATACATTCTGGAAAATTCCCTCCTTCCCCACTGGAAGTTGTTGTCATCAATTAAAATACGGTGTTCCAACCTTAGAAGTAATTCTACAAACATTAATTTTATCCCAACACTGTAATGGGAGATTAGGCAGCCTAATCCAGACTGGAACTGTTAGTCCTTTTAAAGATGAAGGGTGAAATGAAGGAGCCATTTATCCAATCCTATGATATGCCCATTCACATACCAAGGACCGCTAGAGAGAACTGATTCCATAGCATTTGGATCATCAAAGGCACACAATACACATCCCATTCCAACCAAAGTCATATGGAACATTACAAATTGAGTCCATTGCCTCCTCAATTCCATACCATTAACATGGTATGGAACATTTTCACAAAATCCCTTCTCCACCAAGGATTTGTGCAATTTATTTGTATTTTCCACCTCACTTTGATGATGAAGCTTCACTACACCATCTTCAAATAAACATTCACCATAATTAAAATCAATTCGTTTAAAGTTGGTTTTTTTGTTCCAAGCATTAATAGCTACCTTGCTCGAATGGGGAGGATGATCAATAGTCAAATTCTCAACAGATTTGTAGTTACCCAGATCAACCAAAATACAATTACAAACCTTTTTCAAATCCTCATTAACATGATGTACACCATCAACAACCTCAATTGCAGAGACCTTCTCACCAGCAATTACCTCTGCACCTTGAATAGAATTTGAAATTCCACCACCATAATTTTTATTCTCAATTCTACCAGAATCATCAGAAGTAATTCTGTCATTCGACACCACCAGTTTAGTTCTTAAATCAGAAAATGTAGACGCACCATTGGAGGACCTGAGATCAAATTTTCCTTCTTGAAAGCTGGATAAATTTTGAATTTTATCCGAGACATCCATCAATACCTTTTTTTCCCTTTCCAATGCAATCCAATTGTTTTTTAGGCAAAAGTAAACCACCTTCATTAATAACCAAGGGTAAACCAGTTATGAACCTTGTCTTAGCCTCATGATCAAACATCAAGTTTGCATCACCGAAAGCTGGTGGAGTCAAACCTTGATTAGGATGTGATAGAATCCTAATAGCATTTGACGATGAACGTTGACCATCTCTGACATCAAAGGTGCAGGCCGATAGCCGTCCACCATCATCGGAGGAGCGGACATTTAGCAGGAAATCCAAAATTCAAAAACACGTTTTTTTCTCTCTCTAGAAATCAGAACTATCTCTCTCTAGAAACCGGTAGAGTAATCCCTACATATTTTCATTAGTACCCAAGGTTATAAAAATTGGGCCAGACAATGAACTGGAAGAAGTAGAGGTTCACGATCAATCGGTCAAATAGGATGGCATAATAAATAAAATTTAGATGAAAAAAAAAATCATATAATAATAGAATTTTTTTATTCAAAAATAAATAGAATTCACGCATTACTAATATCTTATTTAATCTTAAATTTAAACATATTCAATCTTTAAATTTAATTCAAATTTAACAAAAAATTAACTTATAGGTCAATTTATAAGTTTAATATAAATTGTTATTAATTTATATTATATTTTTATATAAAATTCACACTTATAAATTATATATTAAATTCATATTATTATTTTATGTTAATAAATTATTGAGGGAAGATTATATCATTTATTATAATTAATAAATTAATTATCTTTTATTACATAAAATAATAAATGAATAATATAATTTTATTAATATTATTAATTAAAAAAAAGTATTATTTACATCATCAAAAGTTTTTTAAAAATTATATTTTAAAATAAATAGTGTGTGTTGTAAACTTAGGAGTAAGAACTTTAAAATTTTTTAGTTTTTTTTTTTTTTTGAAGAGAATGCATAAAGCAATTTATTCAACGAACTAAATATAACCAGATTCCTCCTTCAACAAGGATAAAAAGGAAGGAAGAATTTTATTACAACTAACATCTTCCCAAAAAATTTGAAAGAAGAGCTAAGTTAGCGCATAAATCAGCTAACCTATTACATTCCCTATTTTAAAAATGAAAAATAACTTTCTTAAAATCAAGAAGAAAATCTAAATCCTTCGGGTTTAGAAATTCTTCTGAGACCACCTGGTTATTCAATAAGTTTTCAAAAAACTTGATGACATTGTAATTATATCCTTCTATCACAATACTCTTTGGTATCAAAAATCCACTCTTGAACATAATTCCTTAAAGAAATAATTGATAAGATCTCAACTTGCGAACTATCCCATTGAAGGCAGTTGAAACTGAATGCACCTAAGAACCAACCATTATAGTCTCTGAAAACTCCATCTTTGCCATCTTTGTTATTGCTAATTAAAGAAGCATCCATATTTACCTTAATCCAACCGGGAGGTGGAGGATGCCAAGAAGATTGAAACAATATATTCTGCTAATTATCATCCCAGTTCTCCCAAATATGATATGACCTAAAAGAGTTAACTACATGACTAATTAAATTTGTTGTAATGTAGGAGCAACTATCTTCAAAACCTCCATGAACAACCTTATTCCTGCTTTTCCAACAAAAGAACACCATTGAACAATACAAATTACGAACAAAAGGATCCATATTTGCAAGATGCAGCAATAATGGAATGCAATCTTTTAGATAATTACTAGCAGAAATAACAAAATTCCAAAAAGCAAGTCGATCCAATACTTGTTTGATCTTCCCACATTAAATAACAACATGTTCTATATCTTCAATATCTCCACATCCTCTCAGGCATCCATAAAACTCAATTAATCTTCAATGAAGTTAAAGTTTGACAGGGATGTTAAGCCCTTATGAACTAGTCCCAAGGCTAACCAAGAGGGGGGTGAATTGGTATTTAAAAAATTCTTTAAGCAGAATCACAAATGCAACCTAACATCTCCACATCCACTCCCCGGAGCCTCTCCTTCGAGTATTGCACTAAACACAGTGTCTCTCATTTTGCCCCCACAGAAAGGCGGAGAAGCCCATACAAAAACTCTTTTCCACCAACCCCGATGAGGTAGAGAACCCAACCCCTTTTGCTTCCTCTTAAAGTAGGTAGAGAACCCAACTCCTTTTGCTTCCTCCAGAAGTAGGCAGAGAATCCAACTCCTTTTGCTGCCTCCAGAAGTAGGCAGATAACCTCAATCAGTTGCTGAAGTAGACCTCTCTAGAACCCCAAAGGAACCAGGGATGACGATCGAAGAAGATGACATGAATCCTTGCTTGGAGCAACCTTTGTGAAACCCCCCACAAACTCCCCCTCACAAGATTCTCTCTCTCTCTCTCTCTTTCTCTTGCTCTCTCTCTCCTCTTAGCTCTCTTAGGTCAGGACAGCAGCAAAAGATCACCACTTGAGAAAATAAGAGATCTTTTAAATAAGGGCTCCAAATTAGCCCTAATTAGCAACTAATCATCAAGTATCATCCAAAACAATAATACTATCATCCTGTATGATTAGTTCAACTTGATGAATATCATCTTGATGATCGCCTTGGATGGATGTCTAGATGATGGAATAATAACTAGATCATCCAGGATGATCTCACGATAGTCCAGGCTAATTAGTATAAAATGATAAATATCATCCAGAACATCACCCTGAATGGATGTCTGGATAATATGAAAATAACTTGATTTTCTAGGCCGATCTTCCGATCGTCCCGGACGATTAGTTCAATTCAGTATATATCATCTAGATTATAGCCCTGAATGGAGCCTGACCGATGTTGGATCATCCAAAAAGAACTAAGGTTGGCAAACTGATCGTTCCGAACAATCCTACGATCGTCCAGGCTGATATGATCGGCAATTAAACCTTAACTGCTTTTCTTAACTACCAGATTAATTTAGGCATAATTGCACTATATCTTCCAAGGCGCTACCCTGGACGATGTCTAAAAATAAAAGATAGCTAAATAGGTCTGGCGGCTGATTCTTTCTAATTTGAGCTGATCGTCTCGGCCTATGCTAATATCGTCTAGGACGATGCGCTTAATTTCGGTTGCCTTAATTAGGATGCCCTAATTAGGGTTTCTATTTTTAACTGATCGTCTAGGCCAATTTGTGAATCATCCAGGATGATGTGATCGAAAATAAAAAAAAAATCTAAAATAGTTTAAAAAATTCCCCAAGTGTGTGTGTGCAAGATAACTTACCATAATGACCCAAATTGTTACAAAGGACTAAAGAAAAGGTAAGAGACACTTATTGTATATTACAAACTGCATCAGTCCAAATCTATGCAATCTTGAGCTAATTCAATTTGTAATTTGATCTTGTGGACCTGAAACATTAGTAGACAAGGCAGTCGTAGAAAAACAAAAATATTTGCCATCATCATAGTTTTATTTCCTTAAATTAGATTCGGAATAATTTCCCCCTTTTTGATGATGACAAACACAAAATAAAGTAAAATACAAAATAAAATACAAATAGAAGTAAAAAAAGTATGATGAAACAAAATATTACTCCCTCTTTTGACATCACAAAATCGGAGGAGGAAAAACCAGAAAAGAAAAGTAGAATAGAAGACAAAAAAGAAGAATGAAAGCAAAGTTTTTTTTTATCAAAGCATGAATATGATAAAGTCTCCATGTAATTGAATTAAAAATTTGTAAGAACAATGAGTTAACATCATCAAAATCTAAAAAATGATAGAATAGCCAATCATGTTAGCCCTTGCTCGGACTTCTCTCAGGGAAAAATCATCTTTTGAAAATAAAAGACCTAACTTAGAAAAATCAATTGGATAAGAAAAACAGATCCATTCAAAACTTGGTTTTAGAAAAATATCTTATAGAATAATATACCAAAGTATTTCATAA
This sequence comes from Dendrobium catenatum, assembly GCF_001605985.2. Lineage (NCBI taxonomy): Eukaryota > Viridiplantae > Streptophyta > Magnoliopsida > Asparagales > Orchidaceae > Dendrobium > Dendrobium catenatum. The sequence continues at coordinate 615,278 of NW_021553008.1, forward strand.
CAATAGCAAAATTCGAAATCAAGCCTTCAAAAATATCAAGTGATAAATGAATTCTTCTAAAATTTAAAGGTTTGAAATATAAGAAAGCTTGCTTCTAGTGGGCTCATTTTAAGCCTCTTGTTAACTGATTGGTGCACTTTACACATCTTTTAATTTTTGATACACTTTTTGTATCTTTCTCAATTTGGTGTCATTGCGCATCTTTGATTTGGCATCATTGACTATTTTTTTTAAGCTAGATCTATTTTTAAAACTCTTAAATACTCTCAATTCTGAGTATATCTTCCAGATAGTAGAGAAGAAAAACTCACTCTCTAATATAAGGAAGAATAAATCATAAAACAAAATCAAAATCATATGATAAATACAGTCACAAGATTACTAAAAAATTTGAAAGTGATATAAAGACTTTGAACATTATAAATATAAGATAGATTACTGTAGCAAGAAAGAAAAGGTCTCAATCACAAAGTTTAGTTGTAAATTTGAGATAAACTTTTATTTTGAAAAAAAAATTATACCACTAAAAGAGGTTTGAGGAAGGGAAATAATCAACGATGCTTCTCCCTTCAACTGATTTAGAGATGTAAAAACACTGACTATAAATTTTTAAAAATAAAAATAAGGCATAAAATATCATTTCAGTAGTGATTACAAAGAAAAAAGTAGACAAACTAAAATAACAGAAATAAAACACAAAAAAATCGCAAGTAAAAAGTGAAAAAAATTAAAACAAACAAAATAGTCAAAACACTACAACAAGCAACAAAACAAAAAATTCAGAATTCGGTAAATATCAAGTTCATGCATTTATGTCAATCACACTCAATCTGGTCCTTAAGATGATGAAGGTGTCAAAAGCTAGTGGTTTAGTAAAGATGTCAGCCAATTGATTCTCATTTATCACATGGTGTAACTCAATGTCTCCTTTAGTCGCGTGGTCTCTAATAAAGTATGCCTTATGTCAATGTATTTGGTCATTAAATGTTGGATAGGATTCTTAAAGATGCAGATGGCATTAGTTTTTTCACAAAAGGATTCAAATTGTGCCTATAGGTAATCCTAAATCTAGAATTTGTTACTTTAACTAAAGGACATGGGCCACACAACTTCCTAAGACAATGTACTTAGCTTCAACATTGGAAAGTGTAATAGAGTTTTGTTTTCTATTAGACCATAAGACTAAAGACTGCCCTATGAATTAGAAAGTTCTAAAAGTACTCTTTCTATCCACCCTACATACTGCAAATTCAGAATTAGAATATCCAATAATCTTAAAAGAAGTGTTGTGTCTAGGATATCAAATTCCTAAGTTTTGAGTCTCTAAAAGATATCTAAAAATTTTCTTAACTGCAATCAAGTGGGATTCTTTAGGATCAGCTTGAAATCTAGCACAAAGACAAACACTAATCATTATATCAAGTTGGCTAGCAGTCAGGTAAAGTAAAGATCCAATCATCCCTCTATACTTCTTTTGATCAACAAATTTTCAATTTGAGTCCTTATCCATCTGAATATTCAAAGACATAAGAGTATTTATTGGCTTGACTTTATCCATTTTGTATTTCTTCAAGATGTTATTGATGTACATTGATTGATTTATAAAGGTTTCATCATCCAATTGTCTTGTGTTAAACCCCAAAAAGTAGGACAACTCTCTCATCATACTCATCTCAAACTCCTTACTCATTATTTTAGAAATATCATTACAGAGCTTTTTATCAAAAGATCCAAAAATTATATCATCAACATAGATCTGAATAATAAGTAACTCATCTTCTACTTTCCTTAAAAAAAGGGCGGTGTCTACACTCCCCTTAACAAACTCCCTCTTGAGTAAAAATGTGCTAAGCCTCTCACACCAAGCTCTTGGTGTCTGTTTTAATCTATATAAGGCCTTTTTTAATTTGAAAACATGATTTAGAAATTGAGAACTCTCAAAACCAGGGGGTTGTTCTACAAACACGTCCTCTTTTATTACCTAATTTAAAAAGGCACTCTTAACATCCATTTGGTAAAGCTTGAATTCCTTATAACAAGAAAAAGCTAGTAGCACTCTAATGACTTCCAATCTAGCTACAGGGGCAAAGGTCTCCACAAATCAATTCCTTCTTTTTGGTTGTACCCCTTAGCCACTAATCTTGCCTTATTCCTAATTATCACACCAGAATCATTCATCTTCTTCTTAAAGACCCATTTGGTTGCAACTACACTTTGTCTCTTTGGTCTTTCTATAAGCACACAAACATCATTTCTAACAAATTGGTTTAATTCCTCTTGCATGGCTAAGATGCAAAACTCATTAGATAAGGCTTGATTAATGCTGGTGGGTTCAGTCATTGAGATAAAGGTGGAGTGGTTTACTTCCTTCCTAAGTCCATGCCTAGTTCTAACAACTTCAGAAGGGTCTCCTAAGATCAGTTCTTTAGGATGACTTAAAGAATATCTCCAATCCCTAGGCAAGGTGTGTGTAGATTCTACCCTTTATTCCAAATTTATATTTTATACTCCTTATGTAATTTCACCTACTCCTTCAGTGTTTTGGGGCTCTACACTCTTCTCCAAATTTTTAACTCCTTGGGTAATCTCTCCAACATTATCTTCATCCTCAACTCTAGACTTCTTAGGATCAGATTCATCAAACACTACTACATGAGTACTCTCCTCCACCACCAAAGTCCTCTTATTAAATACCCTAAAGGATTTCCCCACACTTGAATATCCTAAGAACACTCCTTCATCGGATATTGGGTCAAATTTTCCTAAGTGTGGCTTCCCATTGTTAAGAATTAAAACCTTACAGCCAAAGACATGGAGGTGGGAAAGGTTGGGTGTCCTACCCTTAAGGATTTCATAGGGTGTCTTATCAAGTTTGGCTCTAACATTCACCTTATTCAACACATAACCAGCTGTGTTTACCGCTTTAGCCCAAAATTATTTTGAAAGTGAATACTCAGCAAGCATAGCTCTAGCGGCTCCAACTAAGGTCCAATTCTTCCTTTTAGCTACCCCATTCTGCTGAGGGGTTCTAGGAGCTTAGAAGTTGTGACTAATCCCCTTATCCTCAAAAAAGTTTCCAAATCTCTCATTTTCAAACTCTCCCCCATGGTCACTATAGGTGGTCAAGATCTCTAAACCTAGATTTTTTTGAATCCAAGTGAAGAAGGATCTAAACTCATCAAAAGAATCACTCTTATGCGATATAAACTTAGTCCAAGTGAACCTTGAGTAGTAATCGACAATCATAAATCCATAGACTTTTCCCCCTAAGGTGGCAGTGCTAATGGGTCCAAATAAATCCATGTGAAGGACTTCTAAATGTCTAGAGGTGTTAATGTCCTTAATGAAATGGAAAGAGGAATGGACATGCTTCCTTAGTTTCAAGACATCACATAGCTGGTCTTAGGGGTGTAAGCGAGTCAAGCCGGCTCGTGAGCTGACTCGAGCTCGACTCATAAATAAGCTCTCGAGCCAAGTTTATCGAGCTTCGAGCTCGAGTTCGAGCTTAATTTCTAGCTCGATCTATTAACGAGCTTGAGTTCGATATAAACATTGTCCGGCTCGAGGGCTCGTCGAGCCAGCACGATTAATTTGGCGGGTGAATTTCCAAAAATTCTGAATGTTTGCCGCACGCTGGATGCCTGGACCGGATTCAATATGAACCAGATGAAAGAAAATAAACTTCTGGCTCTACGAAGTGAAGAGCCGGTTCATATTCATTTGTTCGTGAGGCAGAGAGGTAGAGTGCGGTGCCGGCACTAGGGCATCTTTCTTTGCCTTCATTTTTCCGATGCTCCACGCCTCCACCTGTTTTCTTCTCTGGTTAGTTCTCTTATTTCTTCATCATAGTTTCTTGACTTCGTTCTTCCGGTTTTCAAGCTCTTGTTAGGTCATTTCTTTCCTTCATCATCATTTCTTGTCTTCATTTATCAGGTGCTAGAGTTCTGCTCCGGTTAAACTTTGCTTTCATCCGGCTTGCTTCAGTTCTGAGTTGCTATCTGCTAGCATAAGCTGTGGTTAGGTCATTATTTTTTTTATTCATGCAGTTGAGACTTCTCCAGCTCGTGGAAAATTTCATTGAAGCCGTTTGATAGGTAAACTATAACTTTGCTTCAGTTAATAAACTTTTGTCTATATAAATTTGGGGGTTTCTTGTTTTTTTTTCTTCATTATTTTATTTAGGGGTTTCTTGTTATTGCAGATGATTTTTTTTTCCTTCTCCATATGCTGTCGTCATTTTTGGTCCTATTTATCAGATAGATCAATGAT
>NW_021553009.1:0-1806 GCF_001605985.2 Dendrobium catenatum
AGTGAATTCTACTGTTATAGGCCTTGAAGGCCTAATATGAATGTATTAAAACAAATACACTAGTCACCACAACCGTGTATCTGTTTGAAGGTTCGAACCCTGTCGACTCCTATTGATCTGCATAGAATGATCGGGTTCGAAATTGAATTCACTTATCAACCCGCGCAGCATCCCTAGACGTGACGTGTGTATTTATAACACGCTCGCCGGGGTCCATGCGGGTTTTATAATTATTTTTACCCCTTTTAGTGTACATATGTGTATACAAACTACGGTGCACATGTGGGGGTACTTTGAAAGTATTTGTAGAAGCCTTATGTTCTCTTGCATAGAGGTTGCGGATCCGGTGGAGGTATGGTCTTGATGTCGTAAGGCACTTCATCATCTTGATGTTGACTCCCCTTTCTCGTTCACCGGGGAGATTTTCTGAACTTTGAAGTTCGCTGCTTTGCAAAGAACTCCTGAGATCATCAATGTATTGGACTTGTCGCTTCCGGTGTTTGTAAATATCAGGACTATTTTCCTCCTGAAATACTTGAAGCTCTTAATCACTATTGTCGTAGGTGATATCCGTACTTGTGTCCATAGTGGTTCGTTGTACCTACGATGTATCCACTGTTGCTATCCACAAATGGTTTGTGCTCATTTGCAGGGACCCGTTGTATCTACTACGAGCTTCTAAGAGTGTTTGTAGAAGTCCCATTATTGCTAACATCATGCCCACCTTTCACCAATCTCAAGTGATTTTGCTGATTGTATTTATTTACAGGGGACGGTCCTTCGCTACCGAATGTCAGTATTGCCATTTCAATCTACATGCAATGTTGCTAGTGTTGGAGGCTTCAATAGTGTATTTAGGGGGACATCCGTACGTTTTGCAACCATTTGTTGTTCTTGCAAGTGTGGCGCACTTAACCTCATAGGGGCTTGTATGTGCTTCAAATGTATTGCATTGTGTATGATGAATGTTGGATGAACCCCACTCGTTGCTAATTCCTTCATACATTTTTACTTCATTGCTTGTAGGTAGGACTACTATATTCATTGCAGGGCTTTTGACATTCTCTTTAACTTGTAAAAGTGAGCCGTTATGATCCAATGGCTTCCTCCCAAAACTATGATTTTCATATAAAATCATACTCTTCAAATTGCACTTGCAAGTTTCTTTGCGACAAACTTGAGATCAAATTCATCGATCCCTCATCTTTAGTTGAAATAATTGATATAATCTGATCACTATTGCTCACATAGATTTCATCACACTTGTAATGAGTTTGCATATGAGTCTTTACTTGCTTGGATAGGATTCAGATTGATCACCTTCTTTAATTAGCATCTGCATTCCAATTGGAATGATAACTCTGCTGGGACATTAATTATCCTTCAAATCAAATTCTTTATAATTCCCCCATTGAGACCATTGAGAAATCATTTGAATACATTTTGAGTCTTTGATATTTTTGTTCAAATCTTCTAGTCACCTTAAGTTCAATTCCTTGTAGTATAACCTTAGTTGATTGCTTAAAAGTTTCAAGTGTAAGTAATTGTTCAAGTTCAATTGAAGTTCAAGTTTAAGTGTAGTTCTGTCTGAGTCCAACTCAAGTCTTCTATTGTTCTTGTAAAGTTCAAGTCCCAAATAAAGGTCCTCTGTGGTCTTTGAGTTTAAATTCAAGTTTAGATTGAGTTCATTTAATGTCTTTTTTAGTTCAAATGAGTCCATGTACGATAACATTTCACCCGAAATTTCGCAGCCTCCCGGCGTCTCCCCCATTTAGGGGAAAACTACGAGAAATTGGGCCTTTCCTA
>NW_021553010.1:0-542 GCF_001605985.2 Dendrobium catenatum
CAATTATATTTAGTTACAAACAGGGTACTAGGAAAAATCACTATTTACTTTAGCTGTTCGTCCAAGGGTGTCTGTGTATTAGTAAAATTCACAAATAATATATTCCATTAAAGTTGCCCTCCAAATATGCACCACTTTCTGAAATCAATTCTATGATTTCGGTAATTATCATTTCCATATCAACTTAAAACATTTAAAATTTAACAAAACATTATAAAAATAAAATGTTGAAACTACAGACGGCATAAATTAATTCTAAACCAAGCCAACGGAGCGGAGAAAAAAAAAACACAGGAAAAACAACATATGAGGTCTTAATTAGGATACAAAGCAGAAGCAGCAGCTACTGACGGCTTCCGCCGCAATATGTCCAGTAAAAGCCACCAAACACAGCAAGATCCCAACTCCCATATGCGCGCAGACGAACCTAATCGAGAAACCAACCGATACAACATCAAAACAAAGCCATCCAGTACAAGAACAAAATATATTGGATGCACTCCGTGTAATGAAAAGAAGGATAACCTAACGCTTACCAGGGA
>NW_021553011.1:0-216 GCF_001605985.2 Dendrobium catenatum
TTTTAAACTCCTAATTTTACTCTCTCTCTTTTATACAAATAAATAATAATATTAATAATAAAATCAATTAAATATTTAATTTAAATCCACCTACTCTCCCCTTCTCACCCAACCACCCACCCACACACAACCTGCCACGTCACCTCACACCAAACCATTGCCCTCCAACAACTGCCATACCTACTCATGCAACTTCCATGACAATTGAACTGCCAT
>NW_021553012.1:0-470 GCF_001605985.2 Dendrobium catenatum
AGAGCAAGAAGGAGTAAGGGATAGAGCAAGAGAGTACAGGAGAGAGAGATAAAGAGAGAGTAAGGGAGAGAGTGAGAGAGAGTAAGAGAGAGAGAGAGAGAGAGAGAGAGAGAGAGAGTAAGAGATGTAGAGAAAGCAAGAAAGAGGAAGAGAGAGAGATAGAAGAGAGAGAGAGGGCACTAGAGAGAGAAAGGGAGAGAGAGAGCAAAAGAGCAAGAGAGCGAGAGAGCAAGAAAGAGCAAGGGAGAGAGTAATAGAGTGTGAGGAGCGAAGGAGAAAGCAAGAGAGTTCAAGAGAGAGAGAGAGAGAGAGAGAGAGGGAGAGGGAGAGATAGAGAGATAGAGAGTGTGAGAGAGAGGGAGAGAGAGAGAGAGGGAGAGAGAGTAAGAGAGGGAGAGAGAGAGGGCAAAAGAGAGCAAGGGAGAGAGCAAGTGAAAGAGAGAAATAGAGACAGAGAGAGCTAGAGAGAG
>NW_021553013.1:0-543 GCF_001605985.2 Dendrobium catenatum
TAGGCTTAGAATCTAGTTATCGGGTATCACATCTAAAGGGATCACTAGATCCCTTCGCAATTGCTCAGGGATCGGGTAGTAGATGTCTTGTAGAGTACCTGCCCTGGGTTGAACCTAATTGTACCGTATTAGTACTAATGTCTTCCTGACTCCTCTAAATGGTTAGTATAAAGGCAAATTTATGGATTGATTTCTAATCCTCTTACTCCTTCTATATATTCTTGTCCCAAGCTTAGATAGGGATATCTTCTAGACCAATTAGAACCAATCAATAGAAATAGCTTATGGAGTACTAATTCTATTCTACCAGGCCTCATTGTCTCGATTGCCCTGGGTTGCTGGTGCTACCTCTTGAATTGACTTATTGGCCCATAGAATTTCGGTTTACACTGGAGGGCACCGCCAGGTACTGGATGGGTGGCCTGCATTGATGTTTACCAGTACTGCCTATTCATGTCCTCATGTGCTAGTACAGACTAGGAGGCATTGGCTCTCCATCAGGCTCTCCATCAGGTTCTACATCTGTTGTAGATGTATTAGGCC
>NW_021553014.1:0-5827 GCF_001605985.2 Dendrobium catenatum
AATATTTAATTAATAATTAATTAATAATTTAATGAACTAATAAAATAAGAAACATTATTTATACAAACTAAATAAATTTTAAATTAGCAAATATTAATTATTAAGAATAATTTAATTATTTAGTTACTTATCTAATTTATTTTATTGGATCTTAATAAAATCTGATCAATTCTGTTTTTTAATTAAATTATAAGTAGCTGTAACTAATATATAATAAATCATTAATTAGTAGTTTATGCAATTATTAATTTTATTTAAAAGGATTTCTGAGGTTTTAAAATTTATTTCAGATAAAAAAAAATACAAATGTTAATCAATTTTTTATATATTATGCTCATCTTAACATAAGTTTAAAGATTTGATGGAAATTTTGACCAAAATATTAACAAACAATTATTTATATAATTATCTCTCTTATTAGGGTAAGAGAATTTTGGAGATTGAAATTAAAATAATACCCTTTTAATTCAGATGCCTAAATTCTAGTAATATATACCAATGGAATAGTTCACATCAACCACAACATATTATGTGGTTTGAAAAGGACCTACTCAAAATGAATATGATTTTTCCTTTTTTTCTTTTCGTGCTTGTTTTTTTTTTAAGAGAGAGGGTTGATGTGAGATCAAATTGATTGAATTGGCCTAAATTCAAAATCAAATATTTGTTAGGATGTGAAAATAAACCATGTAATAAAATAAATAAAAAAATAGAATACTGTGAAAAAGTAAAAGACTTCAAGATTTAAAGTGAAAAATTTTGAAATTGAAAAAAAACTACGTAGCCACACCACACCAACAAATCCACTATGAAAAATGGAAGAAATTTATACATAAATATCTTCTTTCTCGATCTCTCCTTGTTTCTCTTCTCTCTTAGACAATTGTCACACTAAACAAAAGAGAAAGGAATGTATATACCACCAAGGGATGCCATGTGACATCGCGGGTTCAGCATTCAATTCTAATATTGAGATCTCATGTTTCTCACAACCTCTAACCCGAATAGAAATCCCTCCAATGATTCCCAAACTGCAATAAACCCACTCAAATCAACCATCTCTCTTGAGCTCTCCTCTTCCCATAGTCGAACTACTACACTTCTCTCTTCAAACTATTCAATCTCCACTGATATTCCTAATAACAAAGTGGAAGAGACGAAGCGAGCAGAGGAAACAGAGAATGGAATTAATCAAAAAGCAATGTATTACAGGACACTATTGCTATATATAGCAGAACAGACCCAAACGTAAATATACAAACAAGAATTAATAAAGATTAATAATATATATTGCTCACGTGTCAGTTACACTAACATGCCCCCTCAAACTAAGCATCTTTAGAACAGATGGTTAGTTTGTTTCTGAGTAGAAGAAAACGATCTTCGGGTAGCGGTTTAGTCAGAATGTCAGCAATCTGATCGATCGAACTGATATGAGAGATGTTGAGTTCGCCTGTTTTAATGTGATTGCTGATGAAATGATAGTCTATCTCTATGTGCTTTGTTCGAGCATGAAAAATTAGATTGTGAGCGAGAGCAATAGCGAATGTGTTGTCACAGTAAATAGTTGTTGGGGATGTTTGCGGTATGTGTAGTTCTGCTAAAAGCCGTCGAAGCCAAAGCACTTCTGAAGTAGTAGCGGAGACAGAATGATATTCCGGCTCAGTTGAAGATTTCGCTACCGTTGTCTGCTTTTTTGTTGACTAAGATATAATGGTGGCTCCTAAGAAGGTGCAATATCCATAAATGGATCTTCGGTCGGTACTGTCAGACGCCCAGTCCGCGTCCGCAAAGGCCCGAAGTTGAAGGTCGCCTGGTTCAATCGGAATTCCTAGATGAGTGGTGCCTTGAATATAACGAAGCAGCCTTTTGAGGACTTGGAAATCGTTGATTGTCGGTTGATGCATGCGTTGACATATATAGTTAGTAGTGAATGCGATATCATGTCTAGTTATAGACAAGTATTGAAGCGAACCTGTGAGTTTCCAGTAGAGATGCGGATTAGAGAATAATGTGGTATTCGATTCCTTGGCAGACCGCTTCAAAGACATAGGAATGAACGCTGGCTTGCACGTTACAAAGCTGGCAGACAGAAGCAGTTGTTGAGCGTACTGTTGTTGATTGAGAAAGTAGCCTTTTGAAGTGCTTGAGACCTGTATTCCTAAAAACAAAGAAATGTCTCCTAGTTGTTTTAGACTAAAGTTAGCGTGCAATTGGTTTAGTAGTTTTTCGATAATGGATTTGTTATTGCCTGTCACCAAGATGTCGTCGACGTAAATCAACACAAATAAACTAATATTGTCTTTGGAGTAAATGAGCATAGACGGGTCGGCTTTGCTAAAACTAAACCCAAGAGTTTGCAAGAATGTAGTAATTTTTGTAAACCAAAGTCTAGGAGATTGCTTAAGACCGTATATGGACTTCTGAAGCTTACACACGTGCTTGGGGTGTTGAGAGTCGGTGAAGCCAGGTGGTTGCCGCATGTAAACGTCGTCGTGGAGGTCTCCATGCAAAAAGGCGTTAGACACGTCGAGTTGGAGTATAGACCAATTCTTGTGAAGAGCAAGAGTTATCAGTACCCGGATGGTAGTCATTTTAGCAATAGGGCTAAATGTATTCGTGTAATTGACGCCGTATTCTTGAGTACATCCTTGGGCCACTAGGCGCGCCTTGTACTGAGCTACTTGGCCATTGGAGTGTTTCTTGATTCGGTAAGTCCACCGACACCCGAGAATTGGTTTGTTTGGTGGAGGAGGAACAAGAGACCAGGTATGTTGTTTCTGAAGAGCTTCATATTCAATATACATAGCAGATCTCTAGTTTTCGCTTTTGTTGGCTTGATTAAACAAAGTTGGTGTAGACCCGGGTTGACAGACAACTGAGAGATCAAGAATTTTTCTTGGCTTAGAAATTCCAGACAAAAAACGAGTTTGCATAGGATGTTGCCTTGCTGGTGGTTGGACATCACGGGAAGTAGTGTGAGGTGAGGTGGTAAGGATGGGGGTAGGCGTTTGTGATATGGGACAAGGGTTGTTGTGCTGCTTGTGAGACTCAGGGATGGTGGTATTTTTGCACCGGTGTAGGGAACTTGGCAGAAACCAGAATGAGAAGAAGGGGTGAGTAGGAGATTTCGGTAAGAGGATTAGGTGGTGCTGGTGTTTGATTTTTGAGAGGAAATATGTTTTCATGGAAAATAACGTGACGAGAGATGTGAACATGATTGGTTTTAAGATTAAGGCAACGATAGTCTTTGCGCTGAGTTGAGTAGCCAAGAAAGACACACTGTTGAGAGCGAGGCGCAAGTTTGTTTGGAGCGTAGGGCTTGAGCCAGGGAAAACACAAACATCCGAACGTATGGCGGTGCGTGTAAGAAGGATGTTGACAGTAGAGATTGTAGTAAGGGCTGTGGGGTGAGGTAACGGCAGAAGGTAACCGGTTAATAAGGTAGAGTGCTGTAGACAATGATTCAGCCCAAAAACTGAGAGGTAAGCTCGCGGCATGCAGAAGGGTTCTGGTAATTTCGATCAAATGTCTATGCTTCCTTTCGGACAACCCATTTTGCGCTGGGGTGTGAGGACAACTCAACTGCTGGTTTATTCCTTTATGGAGAAGATAATCGGTGAATTGTTTGCTAAGAAATTCGCCTCCACCGTCGAAGCGTAGAGTTTGTATGCTGCTATGAAAATTGTTGTAAATAAGGTTATAGAAATGCTGAAATTTAGTAAACGTTTTTGCTTTAGTAGTAATCAAATATAGCCAAGAATAACGAGTAAATTCATCTATGAAAATGACGTAATATCTATATCCATTGAATGAGGGGCAAGGGGCAAGTCCCCAAACATTCGAATGAATGATTTGAAAAGGTTTTGTACATGAAGAATTGCTATTAGAAAAAAGTAATCTATGACTTTTGGAAACTTGACAAGAAATACAAATATCAGGGTACTTGAATGAATTGTAGGAATCGAGAAGAAGCTTGGCTAGTGTGGATAACAGTCTTGGATTCGGATGACCCAACCGATCATTTCAGTGGAAGCTTGGGTTGCGCTGAGCGTGAAATGCCGATTTCTTGAGGGTTGGTGTCATCTGAATCCGGTACAGACCGTCATGTTTGTGTTCATGGAGAATTGTTTGATTGTCCTGAGTGTCCTTAATTACAAAACCAGCTGTGTCAAAAATAATTGAGATATTGTTATCTATTGTAAGCTTAGAAATAGATAATAAATTCTGAGAAATAGAGGGAACGTGAAGGATATCTCGAAGAATTAGCATATGAGCCGTCTCCGGAAGCGGAAGAATTTCTTGTACGGTGTTCTGGATAGAGATGTTGCTGCCGTTAGCGATGGAGATAGAATCAAGACCGCTGTAGGGATTGATGTTGCTCATGCTGGATGCGTCCGACGTCAGATGAGCTGATGCATTGGAATCAAGAATCCAGTCAGTGGTGGACGACGTTCCTTGCTGTTGAGAGAACAAAGATCTAGGTGCTGTTAAGGAAGATGGTGCGTACTGAAGGTTGCATCTGTGCCAACAGTTGACGGCGGTGTGTCCGGTCTTGCCGCATATCTGGCATATCGGGGCGGAGTTTGAGACGCATTGTTCCTTGGAGTTTGGTTGTCGTTGTTGAAGTTAGGACGAGGATTCGAATGACGTTGTTCGAATCGATTAAATTGACCTCTGGACGATTTGTTCCGAACTGTCAGCAGAGCCATATTATCGGAAACCGAATGCATTTCACGAGACTGTTCTTGCTTGATGTTTATTTCTTCGCTGCATAGCAACGAATAAAGAACATCTAGAGAGATTGGATTAAACGACGTTCTTATAGCAGTCTTGAAAGAGTTGTAACTAGACGGAAGACTGTTCAAGATGTATAAGATAATATCTTCGGTGTCGAGCGTTGAGCCAGCGGCTGCAATGTTGTCGACGAGGTTCTTGATTTGAGTCAAGTATTGTTGCATCGAACTTTCTTTCATCTGAATTTGATGAAGTTCGTTCTTGAGTTGGATGACTCGAGAACGGTTCGTTGGTTGCAACCTAGTTTCAAGAGCCACCCAGATCTCATGTGACGTGGAAAGAGTTATGACATAAGGAATTACTGAGGCTGAGATGGTGAAGAGAAGCGCCGAGATAAGATTTATATCAATAAGTTTCCAGAGTTTGTGGTAGTTTGCCGACGAAGCTGGCGGACAGGTGGAGATACCTGTGAGATGACCGCTGAAATCGTTTGCATTGAAATGCTGATAAATTTGAAGACGCCAAATAGAGTAGTTTTCGCTGGTGAGAAGGGTGGGAACAAGGTTCTTCAGATTAGAGATGAGAAACTTGAGAGGGTTGGGAACCACAAAATCTTCAAGAGAAGAAGAGATGTTTGAGATTTCTTGATTGGAGGCGGAGGAGGCTTGATCGGCCATGAGAAAGATGACCGGAGATTCCTAAGCCCGATGTGGCTCTGATACCATGATAACGAAGTGGAAGAGACGAAGCGAGCAGAGGAAACATAGAATGGAATTAATCAAAAAGCAATGTATTACAGGACACTATTGCTATATATAGCAGAACATACCCAAACATAAATATACAAACAAGAATTAATAAAGATTAGTAATATATATTGCTAACGTGTCAGTTACACTAACAATTCCACCAACTGCTTTTTGAAAGTCTCACCGCTCTACCTAATGCTCACTCAAAATCCTAAACTATAGCCAACCCTTCTAATAGAAAGAAAAAATCTAAAAATGTTATGGATGGTGAAAATAAAAGATCTTAGAAGGAGCCGAAGAGAGATTATTGCGTGCGGTGTCCGAACCGTCTGGAGGCGAAT
>NW_021553015.1:0-293 GCF_001605985.2 Dendrobium catenatum
CCAGTCTTATGCAAATGCAAGAGTGGTGAGAGACACATAAGGGAAATGGTAATCAAGTTCGATCATGAATGGTACTATACTATGCAAAGTTAACTATCAATCTATATTATAAAATAAATTCTACATACTTTGACTCAGGCTATTCATGTATAAATGGGACTAATCAGAACTAGCCGATAGTCACCGTGAAGTAAACACATTAACTACCCTATAGTCACTGTGAAGTGAACATGATTTGAGACATTAATTATATTTAAAAAAAATGACATTGCTAGGTAATGATTTCTGTTACG
>NW_021553016.1:0-294 GCF_001605985.2 Dendrobium catenatum
AAACGAGGATTCCGGGAATACAGGACAGCAATTTCCTATTTCTGGACTTCAGGACAGCAGTGGAGTCCTCTCTAGATGCAGAAATCTGTTTTGGACAACAGTCATGCAAGTCTTGGCCAGCAATCTTGATGCTTGGGGGAAGCCTGAACGACAACCCAAAGAGAGAAGATATGTGGCTGCGGTTAGGACTCCTGAGCAGAGAAAACCTTCGGCTGGATTGGCTGGAATGGGATTGGAGGCCTCCAAAACAGCAAAATGAGGATTCCGGGAATACAGGACAGCAATTTCCTGTTC
>NW_021553017.1:0-383 GCF_001605985.2 Dendrobium catenatum
CCCGACACTTCAAGATAACACAAGCAAGGAAAAGATTAAGGAGAAACCTAAGTTTAAGAAGGGCAGAATCTGGTACTGATTTCTCTGAGACTGAACTAGAGGAAGAAACTACAAACTTGTGTTTCATGGGAGAAGATCAAAGTGATGAAGAAGAGGTATCTAAACCAACTTACGATGAATTGTTTGAGATTTGTGAAAAAAATGCATACATCATATAAAAAACTCAAGAAATACATGCTAGCTTAAAAGTGGAACTTGTAAATTTGCAGAAAGAGTATGAAGTCATTCTTAAAGATCATTCAACGATTGATTCTAATCACATGGACCTTCTTGATGAATTTGATGTGTTGAACAAAAAGCATTCAGAATTAATTGATGAACAT
>NW_021553018.1:0-255 GCF_001605985.2 Dendrobium catenatum
CACATAGATAAATTGATGATTAATATAAGCAATGGTATTGAGTTTACTTAAAGGGCTATTTGGGATTATATTTTATTGATATTTTTAAAAATATTTTAATTTGAATTTTTTGTTATTTTATTTTAATTAACATAAATAAAATTATTTTTTAAAACATTTAAAGGAAAAGTTAAATATTATTATTTTTTATTTTAATGAAAACCACTCCAACCATTACCCCTGATACATCATCACAAAATTAGCTTGATCAGGCAC
>NW_021553019.1:0-3215 GCF_001605985.2 Dendrobium catenatum
TATGTTTCATACTAACACCAACACAGACGAACCGGTGACTCCCACATCATATACCGAGGCAAGCAAGCTGCATGAATGGCGTTGAGCTATGGCCGACGAGTTCTTCGCGTTACAAACTCAGGACATGGAGTCTTGTTATTCCGCCCCGACAGCTTCTGTTCTTAGATGTAAGTGGACTTACAGGCTCAAGTTCCACTCGGACGGCTCAATTGCCAAACACAAAGCAAGACTTGTTGCTCAGGGAAATCACCAGGAGTACGGGCTGAACTACACTAAGACATTTAGCCCCGTGGTAAAACTTCCGACCATTCGCATACTTCTCACTGTGGCCTTACACCACGACTGGCCTATACAACAATTCGACGTTGCCAACGCGTTTCTCCACGGCTCGCTTACGGAAACCGTTTACATGAATCAACCAAGAGGTTTTGAAGATGCTACTCACCCTAATCATGTATGCTTACTTCACAAAGCCATTTATGGTCTGAAACAAGCACCCAGGCAATGGTATAACACGCTTATAACTTTTCTTGTTGAGCTCGGTTTCATCCACAGTACCTCTGACCCCTCTCTTCTTATTCTTCGCAAAGGTAAAGTTCAACTGTTACTAATTATTTACGTTGACGATCTTCTATTCACAAGTAACGACCAACACGCGATAGGAAGAATCATATCTCAACTCCAGCAACGGTTCCAACTGAAAATTCTTGGACAAGTTAACTCATTTCTCGGCATTAACATATCCCGCACAAAGATCAACTCACATGGCATGGGAAGGATCATAGTGGATCAGTCATCTTAAAACATTGAACACGACAGAATGCAACACATGTATATGAAAATAAATAAAATGAGAGCCCAAACTACCCATAATCATCTCACTCTTCTACTAGTTAAATCTCGTGACTTTGTTACAATTCACTTCTCCAACTTTACTCTGATACCAAAAAATTTGTCACAACTCAATTCGATATGACCTGATATCACACAGGTCCTACCGTGTCCAATTATGATAAGACTGACCCCAAGGTATGGTTGGAGAAATATTGAAATAAAACTTTCAATTTATATACTGCACATAATCACTATTGAATGCAATATAAAGTGAAAGATTATTGAATCTCAACATGATTTTCTATATATCATCCAAAACTATATAATCTGAAAGCTATCTACAATATCATTTGAAAACGGGGAGGATAACAAAATAAAAGTCAAGCCTATAAAAATCAAAACTAACCAAAACATATCTATAGCATAAATCAGAGTTTGTTATCCACAATACTCAGCTCACACCTTATCCTTCTATAGGCTTGAAAATAAAAGCAAAATCAGGGATGAGCTAACATGGCTCAGTAGGCCATCGCAACCTAAAACAAAAATCAATAACTAAAACCAAAAGAATTCTGAACTAAATCATTTATTGAAATTAAATACAATTAAATAAATATAAAAATTAACTAAATTATGAGGAAACACTTTATAATGATTATCAGAAAGCTCTTAAGCTCAAATTTTTATATGTTTACCAATATCTCACCTCGGCACCCACTGACATTGGCATAAATAAATCTCATCTCGGTTGCCCACTGGCACCTGCATAATATAATTCAACCTCGGTCATCCACTAGCGTCGGCATCACAACACTTCAGTAACAGAATCCCACCTCGGTTTCCCTTTGATGCTGGCATCACATCACATCATATTTTTTCACATTTTTAAATGTATTTCATTAATAAAGTATAATTGTACTGAATTCAAAAATCGCCAAAATATCCTAATGGTAGGCAACATAAATATTACTGAGCAAAAATTCACAAGTTCAAAACATAACTGAAGCCATGCCAAAAGGTTAGGTAAAGTTCAACTGTTACTAATTATTTACGTTGACGATCTTCTCTCACAAAAGGCATACGCCCGATCAATACTCCAGACTGCTCAGCTTATCCAATGCAAACCGTTATCCAACCCCACCTGTACCAAATTACCGCAGTCATTCACGCCAGATCCAGTGCTAGACGATCCCGCCATGTACCGTCATATCATTGGTTCACTTCAATACTTAACCTTAACTAGACCCGACATATCTTTCAGTTTAAACTTGTTATCTCAGCACATGCATTCTCCTGAACCGCAGCACACCTATCTCTTCTAAAACGTCTACTACGATACATCCAAGGTACGCTAACTCACGGCATTCCAATTCTGAAATCTAACTTGAGTTTATTGGCTTACTCTGATGCAGATTGGGCCGGAGACCCCATCTCTAGGAAATCAACATCTGGATACTGCTCATATCTTGGCAAAACACTGATCACTTGGACGATCAAGAAGCAAACTACGGTGGCTCGCTCCTCAACAGAATCAGAGTATCGGTCTCTAGCTGCTCTCACCGCCGACGTGATTTGGATCAGACGTCTTCTCGACGACTTCGGTATTACTCAAAGTCATCCAACCGACCTCTACTGTGACAACACATCGGCAATTGCATTGGCCAACAATCCGGTGTTCCACGCACGAACGAAACAAATCGAGATCGATCACAGGTTCGTTCAGGACCATATTCAGCAAGGGACCATTATGATCCTTCCCATCAGCACGAAGGACCAATTGGCATATATCTTGACGAAGCCGCTATCTACACCGCGTTTTCAAGAACTTCGTCTAAAACTGAACGTTACTCAAGCACCCTCAGTTTCCGGGGGGATATTAGAGCTCAAAGAATAAATAAACATATACTCTGTGTTGCCTTTTATATCACTTTATGTATAGACTTTATTCCTATAAATACTAGGTCTCTGTATTACATTAAAAGATAATAAAAGTTTATTTCATTACTCTGCACTCTTCTTCTTCCTTCGGCGTGCTGAGGAAACTCTATGAGTTTCTACACAGGGCAATAATCCAAAGCCAGCATAGACATCTCACAGCATATCCAACAAGAGAAAACCATCTTTCCTTTTGCAAACCTTAGAGAAAATAGCACTTTTGATCTTGAGAAAACCACATGCGCTTTTGACTGCGCTTTTTCTGCGCTTTTGATGCGCTTAATTTAAAATAATATTTTATTAATATCTGGACCTAAGTCCACGTTGACGGATGCAATAATTTGCCCATCCGGCAGAGACATGCAGGTTGGTGGTTCCAGTCATCATTGTCCGTTTGGGGAGGATGAATTCCCAGGATCCACCACAAAAAAACACATGGAAAGCAT
>NW_021553020.1:0-368 GCF_001605985.2 Dendrobium catenatum
TACCAATAGTGACTCTCCTTATGCACCC
Organism: Dendrobium catenatum; assembly: GCF_001605985.2. Classification (NCBI taxonomy): domain Eukaryota; kingdom Viridiplantae; phylum Streptophyta; class Magnoliopsida; order Asparagales; family Orchidaceae; genus Dendrobium; species Dendrobium catenatum. The sequence goes on from NW_021553020.1 coordinate 29, forward strand.
ACAGCAAGGTGGAGAAGCCTTTATAAAACACTCTTTTCACCACTACACAGTGCGGCAGAGAACCGTCGTCCTTTTACACAATCCCCAGTGTTGGCAGAGAACTGTCCGTCCTCTCACACTCTCCTAGTGTGGGAAGAAAACACTTCGTCCATTCACACTCTCCTAGTATAGGCAGAGAACCCTTCGTCCTTTCATGCTATCCTAGTGTGGGCAGAGAACCCTTCATCCTTTAACACTCTCTTAGTGTAGGCAGAGAACCCTTTGGCTGTTCACACTCTCCAAGTGTAGGCAGCGAACCCTTCAGCTGTTCACACTTTCCAAGTGTCGGCAGAGAACTGGA
>NW_021553021.1:0-342 GCF_001605985.2 Dendrobium catenatum
CCGTTCTGCAAGTAAGCGGGATTTCATCCTCTTTCTCGGTAGGATTTTAGGGGTTTTAGCATTTTTTTGTTTTATTTCAGTGTTATATCTGATGGTCAACACTAGCTCAATAAATTTTGAGCTGAAATTTAGCTCATTATGAGCCGGTTGTTAGTTCATTTATTGAACTAAAAGTTAGCTCATTATTAGCTATGTTTTAGTTCATTTATTTACCTATTTATGTAACTCTTTATTTATAGTTTTATCTCTTAAAATTCTGAGCTTTGTCCCTTTGGTTTCCAAGAATTACTTTTGGGTTTCCTGTGTTGGCTGTTTTCCGTGCTTGGACTCCTTGGTTTCCCC
>NW_021553022.1:0-1626 GCF_001605985.2 Dendrobium catenatum
GAACATTTATTTCTTGATCTAGTGTGTACTAACATTTCAGGAAAATCAACTCCAAGATATTGAAGACTTGTAATCAAATTTAACAAATTTTCATAAGTTTTAATATGAGAGGGAGTGATTGTAATTGAGTGAAAAATCATAATATACACACTTGGGAATTTTTTTTGTGAACTGATCGTACAGGATGAACTTAGTTCGTACGAGACGATCATGTCAATTACCCTTAAGAAGAGCAATGGATCGAACAGGCGGAGAGAAAATTTTTCTAAGTCCTAATCATCCAGGACGAATTTAATAGTCGTCCCGGGATGAACGTCTAGGGATTCTCACTTTCTACTGTTCATCCAGAATAAATCAATGGTTCATCCCAAGATGAACGTCTCTGTATTCTCACCGTGCCCTGTTCATCCAGACAAAAAATAAGGTTCGTCCCAGGATGAACGTCTCTGTATTGAGGCTCGCTCCATTCTTCCAGACAAAAAATAAGGTTCGTCCCAGGATGAACATCTCTGGATTGAAGCTTGCTCTGTTCGTCCAGATGAAAACTATTTGTCCCAGGACGAACTGAACCGACTTACGTCAGTTGGTTACGTCTTGAAAAATTTTGTGAACCAACCTATGTAATAACTGTTTCGTACCGGACGAACTTGGTTCGTACGGGATGATTAGCATGTACAAAAATAATTCAAACCAATATACATAAGGTTCATTTCCGACCATTTAAGTAAAATCGTCCAGGACGATCCACGATCGTACGGGACGATCCACTGCATACATAATTGAATACTTGCAATTTTTTGGGCAATTTTCTTGTCTTTTGTATAAATAATTCAAACTTGACTACCACCCAATCTTTTTGCCATTTTGATCTTCGTGCCTATTTAAAGAAAAGTCAAGGAGAGAGTGTGAGAGAGCATTCAAAGGAGGATTCCTACCACTGGAGCGTGAAGGCTTCACTTGGTGTTTAAAGGTAAGAATCTCTACTTATGAATTAGGATTACTTCGCTCTTTTCTTTCTTCCTTCTAGATTTCTTGTGAGAAGATCTGTCAAGGAGATTTGGTTCTCTGCCAACACTTGGAGAGTGTGAACAGCCGAAGGGTTCTCTGCCCACGCTAGGAGAGTGTGAAAGGATGAAGGGTTCTCTACCCACATTAGGAGAGTGTGAAAGGACGGATGGTTCTCTGCCAACACTGGGGATTATGTAAAAGGACTACGATTCTCTGCCGCACCAGATAGTGGTGAAAAGAGTGTTTGTAAAGGCTTCTCCGCCTTGCTGTGGGTGAAAAAGGAGAGACACTATTGGTATTAGTGCAATACTTAGAGGGTGCCTCTGAGTAGTAGATGTAGGTCTGGTTTAGACCGAACCACTATAAATCTTGTGTCTTTTACTTTACTATTTTTTTTCCGCATTTTTCTTTTGTTTAAAAAACTGTGGTTGAAAAAATTTTCTATAAAAATTTCATTAAAAAATTTCATTTCGGTTCAACAAAACTTCAAAGAGGGTTAAGTACTTAAAAATACCAATTCACCCCCCTCTTGGTAGCCTTGGGATATTAACTTAGGTCTAACAACCTATTCACTAGACTCGACAAGTGGTATCAGAGCTTTATTTTAAAATCATAAGT
>NW_021553023.1:0-257 GCF_001605985.2 Dendrobium catenatum
ATGGATGTTCTTCTTCCGATCATAGTCTGTATGTTACCCGATTACATATCAAATCTGTTGACTAAGCTTAACATTTTCTTCAAAGATTTATGTTCATCTAAATTAAGCGAAGATGCTTTACGGATGTACGAGGATAACATATCAATCATCCTCTACAAGTTAGAAAATATATTTTCCTAGTTTTTTTTATTCTATGGAACATCTTCTACTCTATCTACCGTACGAAGCTAGAGCTGGTGGACCTGTACAATATCGTT
>NW_021553024.1:0-299 GCF_001605985.2 Dendrobium catenatum
TTTTAAATGTTATTTGTTATATGTTAACTAGGGTCAATGTTAGATCCATGTTAAATAAGACACCTTATAAGCTCCTTATTTGTAGGACACCCAACCTATCTCACATTGACATCTTTGGTTGTAGATTTGTTCTGAATAATGGAAAATAACATCTTAGAATATTTGGTCTTAAATCTGTTGAATGTGTCTTATTAGGATATTTATATGTAGGTAAAGCCTATGGTTTTTTTAATAAGAGGGCCTTAGTATTAGATGAGTCTACTAATGTCATGTTTGATGAATTATATAAATCTTTTAAG
>NW_021553025.1:0-239 GCF_001605985.2 Dendrobium catenatum
AAATATTCCAAAGCTCCACACAAATACCCATAAAAATTCAAAAACTCCACAAAAATCCCAAAAACCCAAAAACATTTAAATTTGAAATCATCCATCCGTACTTAAAGCAAAGCCTATCCACCCTCCGCAACAGTCTGCCGGGGTGGACAAATTCAAATAAACTCTAGCTCACAAAGAGCCAAATGTCTAGTCGAAATATCATTAGGATCCATTCTCAAACAATCTTTTGCCAGTAAAGA
>NW_021553026.1:0-267 GCF_001605985.2 Dendrobium catenatum
GTGGAAGAAAATTTGCTTTCTCCCAAGGCTTTTTGGAGATGTTGAAGTTTATGAATGAGAATGACTATCATGAAGTTGGAATTGTTGGTCCAAGATTCACTTGGTGTAACAATAAAGTTGGAGGTGGAAGGATTCTGGAAAGACTGGATAGATGTATTTTGAACTCACTGCCATCATTAAAATTCAAATTGCTATATTTAGACACTTAGCAGAGTGGCTTCTGACCATATCCCTATTGTATTGAAAATCTATGAGCCGATTTCAAAA
>NW_021553027.1:0-215 GCF_001605985.2 Dendrobium catenatum
TGCATGGAGTCCAGCAGATATGCTAGGAATCGATATTGAAGTGATTGCTCCCTCAAAGTTAACATGATGTGCAAGCCAGTAATCCAAAAGAAATATAATTTTATGCCAAATCATCAGCAATATGGATGTTAATAAGTTTTTGGAAGATGGATTTATACGGGAAGTGCACTATCCCACTTTGTTGGAGAAAATTGTCATGGTATGGAAGGCAAGTG
>NW_021553028.1:0-242 GCF_001605985.2 Dendrobium catenatum
GTAAGTCAAAGAAAGATTGATGTAGGTGAACCACGAATGGAGAAAAATATTGCACTAAAGGTGGAAGAGTAAGAGAGTGAACACTGACAACCTGAGAATGAAGATGATATTGCACTGATGACTAGACAATTCAGAAGCTTTTTAAAGAGGAAGTAGAAGAGACGTCAGCAATGGAATAGAGGTCAGTTTAACTGAAATGACAAGATTTCTAATAAAGTGATTTGTTATGAATGCAGGAAACC
>NW_021553029.1:0-205 GCF_001605985.2 Dendrobium catenatum
AAACCCAAGGAGTCCAAGGAGGAGAGATCCAAGGAGTACAAGGAGAAGAGTTCCAAGGAGTCCAAGGAGAAGAAGACACCCAGAAGAATGAAGACAAATATCCCACTCAAAGTCATTGGCGTCTGTCATAGGCTTAGAAATCCGGGTTGTTGGCAGTGGTGCCCGACTACTTTATTTTCTGCAAATTCTGGTTGTAATAAGGGTA
>NW_021553030.1:0-246 GCF_001605985.2 Dendrobium catenatum
TTTTAAACTGGGGAAATAATGAAAAGCAAAAAATTTCTTGGGCAGACCTGGTTTCTGAAGCATCAGATCAGGAGAAAGATAATTGTTAAAAGTCTTGTTATGTTTTTTTGTTGTGTTTTTTTTTTTTGTTATTTTCAGTTTTTTTTTATTTTCGGTTTTATTTTGTGTTTTTTTTTATTCTTTAATTTTTTTTACTTGTTTTCGTGGATTGTTTTCTCTGATCAACACACACATTTACGTTTCTAA
>NW_021553031.1:0-2241 GCF_001605985.2 Dendrobium catenatum
CGGCTTGACTCGGTTGCACCCCTAGGTCTACTAGAGATAAAATAAAGAAGTGGTCCAATTATTCTTCTATATTTCTTCTGATCAACTGATTTTCTATTTGGATCCTTATCTAATTGAATAGTATAGCTCATGGGAGTATTCATTGTCTTAGCATTATCCATCTCGTATTTTTTAGGAATATCTTTGATACATTTTGATTGGCTAAAGAAGGTTTCATCGTTCCTTTGCTTCACACTAAATTCAAGTAAATAGTTGAGCTCTCCCATCATTCTCATCTCAAACTCTTCACTCATTGACTTTAAAAATTCATCACAAAGATTTTTATTCATGATAATATATCATCGACATAAATTTGAAGAATGAGTAGATCTTCTCCTAATTAATAAAATCAAAATGCTTTTTTCACACATAAAACTATATACACCATTTTATATTGCACAATACACATATATATTGGCATAAATTTTAAGGTAAAATCCTCTATTTTGGGTGACATATTATTACCAATCATACTGTAGGATCCATAGTCGTATTGTATTATAATGGTTAGTGTAGACATTGACTAAAGAATAATAATTATTATTGTACAATTCATTATTATAAATCATACTAAATGAATGATTATTTTGTATTGTATGATTTGTCTTTATCAAAATAGTATGGATGCACATCAGGATGATAAAAAAGATAGATCATATTAAACGAATATGATTTGACCATTGACTGTATGTTTCTCGATGGGATGATTTGACTTTACATTATCGTACATAATGATCGACATTATACTATATGATTAGTGCTTGTAATTTTCACATTCTGCTTTGTATCAATGTTAATGTTTAAGTGTTATTATTTCTGTTGCTTGCAATTTTTTTATAATTAATTTTTTAAAAAAATCTTTACTATATTTCATAAATTTGTTTCTTTTTCACCCATATTAAAATAATTGGAAGCATATATAGAGGGGGTGGGGGATATCTAATCAAGTCATGAAATGCACTTATATTTTTTCATTTGCAAAATTAACCAAAAAATATTTGTCATTATTAAAAGGGGGAGATTGTCAAATCTCATGAGTCTGGTGCGCCTTTAGGTTTTAATGATAACAAACCTTTTTTGTTATGATAATCCAAAATTTTAAGTTTTACGTGTCAGGTTATTTTTTTACTAACATTTTATGTTGAATATACATGATAAAGAAATAATCGAATAGGTAGAATGTGAAGCTAAAAAATTATAAATGATCAATGTAATGTATGTGTGTATATGTTTCTATTTTTTTTATTATTTATGACATTAAATGTAATATGTACAAAATAATATAATAACAGAGCACACACTCACAAAAGGAGAGCTAGAGTACAATAAATTAAAAAAAGAAGTTACTTGATTTCTCTAAGAAATTGTACTATGTAATTTAAATCTTACTATACAATTTAAATCGTATTGTATAATTATTTACACCACAAATAATAAATAAAGTAGTAATTAAAATGAAAAATAGGGATTACTTAAAATAACTAATTGTAATATATAACTTGCTTCGTAATGGATGACCGGCTGTTTCAAATAACCCGACAGTTTTCTAAATTTCTAAAAATAGTCAACATTTGAATTTTGAGCTACTCAAAATGTACAATTATTTATAAATCTTTCATATTTGGTGTATGCTAGAAATCAATTTAAATCAAATATCTTATAGGACTCTAGCAATACAATGTAAATTGTACAGTACAAATAAACACATATTAAATTCATCTAATCTACATTTGAATAGGACGAATAAGACGCTATTTATATCAATTGTACTATAAAATTATGATTGTACAGTCTGGTCAATCAGAGATTTGGCTTCTGAATTTTATTTAGAATGAATTGATCGTGTTATATGATGGTGATTTTGTATTGTACAATACAATCATAAAAATTAAAAATTAGGTTTTTCTTTAAATACCCACTCTAAAGTTTTTAATAAAAGGTGTGACTTTTCAACAAGCTATTGTTGAGCATCTATTAAGAGAAAGACAAGGGTTCCTTTTTTGAGAGCTTAGGAAACACTTGAGAAGAGAGTGATTTTGATATAAAGCTCATTGGGGGTGTCCAAGGAGTGTGTGAGGGGGATTACACAGTTATTTCTTTGCTCTACACTCAATTCCTCAAGGTTATTTTTGTGTGAGTAGCTTTAAGTTTGGAGAGCTTGTGAGATTTTATTAAGAGGGTTGGTTGAGTATAGTTGAGGAG
>NW_021553032.1:0-222 GCF_001605985.2 Dendrobium catenatum
AGCAAATCAATTTTAAGGTAATGAATCTATTTGCTTCTACCTAATTTGGCCTCATTCTCACACTTGTCCACTTCTACAATAAGGAGACCTTTCACTACTTTATTGCAAACATGTCCTTTAATTCTGATCATTCTGTGATTAGGTCTTATGTGTTTAATAAGAAAGTAGAAATTACTAAAGAGGATGTAGGAATATTTTTAAATCTAAGGACTCAAGGGATTA
>NW_021553033.1:0-209 GCF_001605985.2 Dendrobium catenatum
CCACTGTTGATCTTAAGCCAAAACCTAGGAAGAGGCATTATAACTCAAATCATCTAAGAAATCCCTTTCCTGGAATTAGATGTTTCTCATGTGGCATGCTAGGACACATCTCACACACTTGCACCGTTCATCGTAGTACTCATTGGGTGTGGAGACCTAAAATGCATGATTCACAGCATACCTTACCTGCATTACATTCTACTTTTTCT
>NW_021553034.1:0-1351 GCF_001605985.2 Dendrobium catenatum
ATAAAATGAGCCCACTAAATGCAAGCTATCCTCTCTTCGCTAAAACTCTTAAAACTTAGAGAACTCATTGATTATGTGATGCTTTCAAAGACTTAATTTCAATTTCCATGATTGAGACAAATTACTTTCTGTTATTAATTATGAGATATTTTCTTTGTAAACAAATCTTGAATGGATCTTCTTATCCTATTTAGTTATTCTGAGTTAGGCCTCTGTTTTCCAAAAGAAATTTTGTACCCTGAAGAATGTCCGATCTAGGGTGAACAAAATCAGATGTTCTACCTTCTTCTGATTGGGATTTGTTAAACTCCTTGATCTCTTAGAACTTTAAAAGTTTAATTTTTAAGAGATTCTCATATGATGCCTCCATAAAATAAAAACAAAAAAAAATTAAAATCCAAAAATATTCATTTTTTTTAATTTTCCTTTTATTTTTTCTTTCTATTACTGTGTTTTTTGTCTATTTTTCTTTTGTTTTTTATTTGAGGGCTTTGATCATCACTATCCTTCTTTATGTTTCAAATTATAGTCACATCATCCTGGCCGATACCTTTATCGTCCTGGACGATAGGGCAAATTCTCTTCAAAATCCATCTGCTAACCTTTTCTGTGCTTGCTGTAACTCTTTGTCCTGGACGATCATATATCATCCTGGATGATCTGATCGAACTCTGTTGCAATTGTGATGATAGTCATGGCCGATAGAATATCTCGTCTGGCCGATGCATTTTATGTGCGTCGTCCTGGCCGATACACTGGATTGTCCTGGACGATCCACGTGTCAGCACGTTTGAATCTTTAAAATAGGCCCGGACGATTCATTATTGGACAATCGGCCTACCGATCCATTGTTCGTCCTGGACGATACACGTGGCAGTGATTTAAAATGTTTTAACTTAGGCCGATACGATCAATTATTGTGCATCGTCCTGGACGATACACATAATCGGCCCGGATGATCTGCTTTTTCAACGGTCGTCCGAATTGACTCCTCGGGACGATTGCCTGTGTCTAATCGGCCTGGCTGATCTCTGATCGGACCAAATGATAGGACCGGATGATCGGACCGTCTTTTTGACGAATCGGCGTGTACGCAATTATTGAGCCATATCGGCCTGGATAATTCTACGATCTGTCAGGACGATATGGCCGTTTCTTTAAATTCTGGCCGTTCCAGCCATGGTTTTTCACTTTCCACCCTTTCTTCTCTTGTGTTTTCTTGCTAACTCCTCTCTATGGCTGGTGGGAAACGTGTTCGACTAACTTCTGGGAGTTCTTTGAGGGCTAGGATTGACCCTCATTTCAGGGAAGCAAAAGATGAAGCCGCCTACCATCGTTACAAAGAGTGTGG
>NW_021553035.1:0-219 GCF_001605985.2 Dendrobium catenatum
CATAAGACGAGACTATTTATGAGTCATAAGTGCATGAGCAAGAAACTCTTAAGATACCCTCTTTTGAATATCTGAATATTGTATTGATACTAATTATGATTATTGATTACTCATTACTGTTACGATTACTGCTATTATTAATATTCCCTATTATTTTTATTGAGACTATTCACTATTATTAATATTGTGGACTACGATGTGTGTTATAATAAACTGAGT
>NW_021553036.1:0-214 GCF_001605985.2 Dendrobium catenatum
AATTTGATGAGTTAAATAAAAATCATGGTGAGTTAGTTGAAGAGCTTGATGCATTAAAAATATCACACATATCACTTGAATCTGATTTTAAGAAGTCAAAGGAGATAGAGAAAAATTTGAGGATTGAAAATAAAGTTTTAAAAAGCACAAACTTGAAGTTTCAAAATGATTTAGAAGCATGTAAGAAAACTAGGATGACTTCTACTTTTAATCA
>NW_021553037.1:0-328 GCF_001605985.2 Dendrobium catenatum
TATTTTATTTTTTAATAATAATTACATGTATAGATGAAGATTGAAATATAATTAAAAATAATGAGAATGAATTTAAATATGAAATAAATGTAATATATAATATCATAAGTTATTTGTATTTAAATCTAAAATAGAACTAGTTAAATTTTTTAGAGAAATTGCAATTGGAATAGTGGGAAAAATCATTAACACGGATTCATGAAAATACAGGATTTGTTCAGTAATAGAAAGGATGACATCTGATAAGGATTGAAGAAAGGTAAACAAATTATTATTACACTTGGCTCAGAGCTATGCGCATACGCGCTTGGAGTTGGGTTAGAGTTGG
>NW_021553038.1:0-229 GCF_001605985.2 Dendrobium catenatum
AGATCAGGGTCCATCTGAGTGATTTGTTTAGTGTTTGCTCTGTGTCTGTTATGTACTTCAGTATTGTTCTTGTGTTAGTGATTTCCTTTAGTGTGTTATCTTTCCATGTTTTAGTTGTGTTAATATTGATATCAAAGAGTTTAAAATTGTAATAGTTTTTATCCGATATCAATATAAGTTTCAATGTTTTGTTATTAAATATTTTAGAAATGTGTGTTAGATTTTATGA
>NW_021553039.1:0-765 GCF_001605985.2 Dendrobium catenatum
GCCGCGCGGTAGAGAGTAAGAGCACGTGGCAACATGTTATTGGCGGCCGAACGTAGCTCTACGTCCAATCAGAGGACGTAATAATTGTTCCCCGCAGGGGGCGCTACCCCCTTGGACCCCCAACATATCTGAGAAGTGTACAACGATGAACAAATAGGGGTCGAGAGGCAGCGCCATCGAAACAAATTTTAGTTGTAAGGATATTTATGAAAAAAAACTCTACACTTTTTTACTTAAATCAACAAAACTAGGAATAATAATTATGTAAAAAGATGCGCAGAAACAACACAACAGAAATCCAAAGATAATAAAAATTAATAAAACTAAGACAAGTAGATCAGGCTAATAATTACTGATAAGATGAGATCATAACACATAAGAATGGCAAAAATTGTATAGGCAGTGATCATATATTCATATTTTGCAGTGTGATGCTTTCTAATTGTTTTTTAAAACGGTTTCTTAGTAAAAAAAATCTATTAAAAATTTATTTAAAAAACAGCAAAAAAGCTATTCCAAACGAAACCTAAACCTACTCATAACTCACATTCGAATGAATGGAATCAAACTGAAAAGCCATGGGATACACCTCAAAAGTGGCATTTAAATGCAAGAACTAAAATGAGACTTCAACAAAAATTTTAATGCTTGATCTCAAGAAGACTAATCCATTTCTTTTGGATTAGTTTATATTTAAACCAGCATTACACCTTTAAATAGCCGCTAACTCTAACTTAGCATCACATATTTATGTAATTACTTTAT
>NW_021553040.1:0-245 GCF_001605985.2 Dendrobium catenatum
CTATTTGAGATATTAAAAATTATAGAAAAATATTCATAAAATAATACATTTTAATTAAAAAATATTGATGAAATTTATTTATAAAACGGACACCTGATGATCCCGAAATCCTCACTTACTTCAATATGTACCAATTTTTTTAAGGATTTTAACAGGTGCCTAAAAATTACAAAAAAAAATAATTTATGTAAAATACTATGATCAAAATATTATGATGAAGATAAATTATAATTTGGAGTTATAAT
>NW_021553041.1:0-260 GCF_001605985.2 Dendrobium catenatum
GGTGGGGAATTCTCATCTCCTGATGAGAAAACTTTAGTAACTCTTTTGTAGAGCTCTAAATTTCGCTTTTGAAGTTCAGCAGCATCAATCGACGTGCAATCAATTAATGGTCGATTACTCCATTTGACCAAAAATTTCTGGTGTTCTCTATGCCTTGTCTTTGTTGTTTTTATATCAACAATTTCTTCAATCAGATCATCTTGGTTCAACGAACGAGTGGATAGTGGCAATGTTTCAAGATCCACAGAATCACCTGTATT
>NW_021553042.1:0-242 GCF_001605985.2 Dendrobium catenatum
TCATCTCCTCTTCCGGCCGATCTTGACGCGCTTTACTCGCTCCTCTGCAGTGAAGAAATTCACGTCAATCAAGAATCCAGGAAAGATCTAAATCAGGCTTCCGCAGCTCTCTACGTCACCAACTCCAATCAAAATCGTTCCAAGAACATGAAAAAGAACTACAAGCCTCGACCAAATTCGAACAGAAACCCTCCCGGTTCCGATCAGTCCAACACTCAGCAGAATTCCTCTGGCTCTCGACC
>NW_021553043.1:0-207 GCF_001605985.2 Dendrobium catenatum
GACGTTTCATTCGGGGATTCAGTATCATAATGGCGCCAATCACAAACTGTTTGAAAGCCAAACAACTACATTGGAATGAAGTCTGTCAGCGCAGTTGGGACACCATAAAGGAAGCCTTAAGCTCCGCACCTGTTCTAGCACTTCCGAACTTCGACCTTCCATTCCAAGTAGATACCGACGCATCCACAGTCGGAATTGGCGCAGTGC
>NW_021553044.1:0-358 GCF_001605985.2 Dendrobium catenatum
TTGAATGTACCACCTATCTAACAACTCATAATTAGGTATAGTATTTATTAAAAATCAGAAAACCTTAAGATTAGCTCTAATTTTGAAATTCAAATTTTGACCCCTTAGTTAACGTATCCGGGTAATCCTTTAAAATCTGTTAACTTCTCCAACCTCTAAAACTCTTTTAATAGGGTATTAAAATTCTCAACCAACCCATTAAAATCAGCAACCAATTCCCCTTGATATTAATTCACTCCTTTAATTCCAACCAATTTAAATAATTTAATTAACCCCGCTGCTATTGGGTAACCCAGGCCTACGAGGCTATTAACTTAGCCTCAAGGAAGATGAAATAAACTTCACGGCCTCGGTGTGA
>NW_021553045.1:0-216 GCF_001605985.2 Dendrobium catenatum
TGATGAATAGATAAGTCCAAGTCAGTTTCTAAGGACCCTTTATATGAAAGATATGAAAACCGTCTAGAAAACTGAAAATTTCAATTTTGAGCGTATATGATCATACAATATGATCAACAATCATACATACGAACATTTTAAAATTTGCTCGTATGAATATATAAAAACCATTTTTATATACAATGATTGTATAGTATGAACTCATGTCGTACTATA
>NW_021553046.1:0-217 GCF_001605985.2 Dendrobium catenatum
AAAGACTAAAAGTTCACTAAACGAAGGCTAAAAGCTGCTGAAACAGTGAGGACAGCAGTCAAACTCAAGGGTGTGGTTGCCCTAAGCAAATAGAAACAAAGTAAGTCAAAAGGCTGCACTCACACTCTAGCTAGGATGACTTAAATGTCCATGAATGTGTGCAGGAAATGCAATTACAGCGGGAAAACAGTGAGTAAATTGAACTACGCAATGATAT
>NW_021553047.1:0-388 GCF_001605985.2 Dendrobium catenatum
CTTAGGCTTAACAACCTAATTACTAGACTCAACACCTTTCAGTCTCATGAAGACATGGAAGAAGTTCTTAATAGAGGTCCATGGTTTGTAGGGGGTTTTACAGTTGGGTTAGACAAATGGTCTCCTAACTTCTCTCCTAATTCCTTGGAAGGTGTTTCGTCTTTGATTTGGGTTCATCTTCCTCACTTACCCCTACACTGCTGGGATGAGTCCAATATCACTAGAATTGACTCTAGAATTGGGACCCTGTTACTGTTGGATGGTAACATGTTTAGGTGGGGAAGAAGAGAATTTTCTAGAGCCTGCATTCGAGTTAATCTGAACTCTAAACTCCCTTCTGGAATATGGGTTAAAGGGTTGCATGGTAGATTTTTTCAAAAGTTTGAAT
>NW_021553048.1:0-366 GCF_001605985.2 Dendrobium catenatum
ACATTCTTTCCAAGTTGATCTTGGGGCATCACATGTGTCGTCGTATCCGTATCAATACAACATATAGGGGTGTCAATTTTTGACACGACACGAAACACGACCCGAAAAAATCCGGGTTCGGGTTGAAGAAATCAACCCGTTTTAAAAATCGGGTCGGGTTAGGGTTGACACGGAAACACGAAATTGACCCGAAAGTGACACGAAATTGACACAAAAACTCATATTTGACCCGAAAATCCGAGTTTGACCCGTTTTTGACCCAATTTTGACCCGAAAAACGAAGATTGACCCCATTTTTGACCCGAAAACTAGCAATTTTGGGTTAATTCCGTGTCATTCGTGTCGGGTCGGGTTGACCCGGACCCG
>NW_021553049.1:0-382 GCF_001605985.2 Dendrobium catenatum
AAAAGTAATAAAAATATATACATAACGAAATAATATAACTTAAGAAAATAAAACTTTGGTTACTAGAGCGGAGAAGCAACCTGCAACTGGTTTTACACTAAGAATATAACGAAGAAGATATTGATAGTACTGTCTAGCGGAACTTACAGTTAAGTGTAAAACGAACATCGGTAGAAGAAAAAGAACGCTAGCACTGAAACTTCAATGAAGAGAAATATATATTTTATTGTGTATAGTGTCTCATCTATATATAGGTATATAATGTAAGTTTGTTTTACAAGTATAAAAAGCGATGAGGAAGGTTTATAAGCAGAATTAGTGAATGTCGCTATTACAATTTAATACATTAGATTAAATAAAATAAATTAAGTCATAAATGCGT
>NW_021553050.1:0-519 GCF_001605985.2 Dendrobium catenatum
TAATCTCATTGAAGTAAGAAAGATCTCATAAAAAATGAAGATTCAACAATAAAATGTTTGGGATGGAAGTAAAATACCGCAACGAAACAAATGAGAAAGTAAAGCAGCGAAAAGTAAAAGACACATGGATTTAATGTGGAAAAGCACTATATAGAGAAAAAAAAACTACGAAGCTACATTACACCTAGAAATTCACTATGAAAATTGGGAGAAATAAGTACAGATCTCTCTTCTCTCTTACTCTCTCAGCTCTTGCACCATTCTCACACACAAAATACAAGAGAAAGTCAAGTTAATAACACCAAAGGATGTCACCTTTTTTTGGAAATTTAGAAAAAAAAATTTTTTTGATCAACCTCAAAGTGCTGCGGCGCTAAAACCTCTAATCTCAATTGTCAGACGATGCTATGACGCTCAAATACGTAGTACTGCAGCACTAATAGCACTGCAACGATGAATCTATAACGATGTGGTGCTCTGCTCTCCGTTGTTTCTCCCAGCAAACTTTGTTGCACCAAA
>NW_021553051.1:0-402 GCF_001605985.2 Dendrobium catenatum
CCCTTTAAAAAAAAAAAAAATAAGACATATGTCTCGACTTACAATATTTGAGGTTAATAAAGTTGGTGCAATGGGATTTGTTTTGTTTAAATTTCCACCAAAGTTTGGTAGAAAAGCAACTAATCATGTCTTTGATAGACTTGCAATCAAACCCACCTTCCTTAATAGGCCCAGGTTTATAAGCAGCAGAAGAACCCCAAAAAATTTATTAAAAATTCTCTCCATCATGCCACAAAACTCCAAAGAGGAATTAATAGTTTGAAAATAGTGTGACGGTAAAGAAGACAAAATCCACAACTCTCCTTGGCCTGTTAGTTGAGAGCTTAGGCTTCTAACTAAGAGGTCTAGGATTCGAGTCTGTGTGTATGCGTTGTGTGTGTGAGTTTGCCTTTTTTTTTTTTT
>NW_021553052.1:0-656 GCF_001605985.2 Dendrobium catenatum
AAAAATGACAAGCAATAATAAATCAATTTCATGATAACTTGTTTAGCTTATAGATAAAGATGTTTAGTACAAAATGTCTAGTACAACCACAAAAATTTATTAGGCGTTGAGAGTCAGGCGTCGATGTCATTTATCAGTCACCGAGAGAGGAGATGAAAATATCTTGACTGCCAAAAAGAAATGAAAATGAGAATATTCGATGATTGGGAATTAAGTGCGGACGTTGATTTTGTGTTGTGGATAGGAAATAAGGAATTTAGTTTAAATCCCGCAAATTACAAGACATTATTTTTTAAAAAAATTTCATAAAATATTTAAGATACAACTGTCGGACACGCGTGTCCAATTTGCATTTAATATTTTTTAATCGAACACGTTTTCGGCGTGTCCGATACGTGTCGGAGGAGTGTCGAACGAGTGTCATGTCGTACACGGTGTTGGACACTGCACGCCTCTTTGAGGAGAAGTGTCGGTGCATCATAGCTTACACCTCCTTTAATGTTTTAGAACTCCCTCTCAAAAAAGTTTCAGTCCATGTGAAGGACGGTCCTTCCATTGTAAGCACTTGTACAATACATAAAACCATCCCACACACCCTCCATCCTACAAGCAGTTCTCAACCACTTCTTCAAAGCCACCTTCAATCAACTTCTATG
>NW_021553053.1:0-237 GCF_001605985.2 Dendrobium catenatum
TAGGCGCAAGCCCCTATAGTTAATTACCCCACCCGATAACAAGAGAGAACTTTCGATTAAGGCTAGTCGTCAATCAGATACGTAGTATCTGGCATATAGTAGCAGCATTAGGTATTGAGTTTGAAATTTGAGGATTTGAAGGGCTTGGATGTTTGAAAATGTGAAGGTTTTGTATTTAAAATAGAAATTTCATCATCTTTCACTTAAAGCGGATGATGGGGGAATGGATGATGGACC
>NW_021553054.1:0-2964 GCF_001605985.2 Dendrobium catenatum
GTTCAGGAAGGGTATACAAAACCAACTAGACTAGTTAGTTGAAACACCTTTGTGGATTGGATAGTAGAAGAACATGACTTAGCACAACTAAATGCCAAATGCTTAAATAGTTTCTTGTGTGCACTTAAACCAGAAGATTACATGCGAGTTTCTACTTGCAAGAGTGGAAAGGACTTATGGATAGACTTTATATAACATATGAGGGGACTAATGAGGTTAAATAATCTAGACTCAATATCTTGTTACATGATTATGAACTATTTCACATAAAATCAAATGAATTCATTTCTGATATGTACACAAGATTCACACAAATAGTCATCTCTTTACATGCATTGGGTAGAGAACTTACGAATGCTGAAATGATTAATAAGATTCTTCGTTGTTTGCTTACTACTTATGATGATAAAATTATTGCAATTATAGAGTCTAAAGATCTAAATATTTATTCTATTGATAATCTTCTTGGTTCGCTAATTGCTTACGAGCAAGGAGTTAGCCAAAGAAAGATTGATGGAGGTGAACCACGAAGGGAAAAGAACATAGCACTAAAAGTGGAGGAATCTGAGAGTGGACACTCACAACCTGAGAATGAAGATGACATTGCATTAATGACTAGACAATTCCAAAGCTTTTTGAAGAGGAAGCAGAAGAGACGCCAAAAATGGAATCTAGGAAAATTTAATAGGAATGTCAAGGTTTCAAATGATGTTATTTTCTATGAGTGCAGGAAACTTGGACAAATTAATACAAACTGCCAGAAACTCAAAGCCACTCCTAGCAATGAGAAAGTAGAGGAGAAACTAAATGTGAAGAAGGGCAAGAAGAAATTCCAAAACATTTTCTGGGCGGACTCAGCTTCGGACTCGATAGAGATGGAAAAGAAAGAGGAAGTCACTAATCCGTGCTTAATGGCCAATAATCTTGATTAGTCAGACCAAGAAGAGGTATATGATTTAACTTATGATGAACTTTTTGAAGTTTCTGAACACATGCATGATACATATAGGAAAATGAAGAAAATGCATACTAGTCTGAGATTAGAATTTAAGGAATTACAAAAGGAACATGAAATCCTTAGGAAAGATCATGCTTTAATTGATGACAACCACATGAAATTACTTGATGAGTTTGATGACTTGAATAAAAATCATATAAGTTTGAAATCATCCTATGCAGAACTTGAAAAAGAATTTAAAAATTTTAAGGATGAATCTGAGAGCAAAATTATAGAATCAATTATACAAATTGAATTTTAGAAGATATGAATTCATTTTACAAATTAACGATAAAAGCTCTTGAGGATATAGGATACCCCCTAAACTTTAAGTTTTCACTAATCCTATTTTGTATCCTAAATTTATACAATCCCTAAATAGACAAATGAATAGTAGAAGACTTAGAAATCCTTTTCCAAAAGTTAAATGTAACAATTGTGGATTGATTAGACACATAGCTCACACCTGTACGTTGAAGAAGAAATCTTATTTGGTGTGGAAACCTAAGATGCATAAACTTAGACATATCATACATACATCTCTTTATAAATTACCAAAAAGAGAACCCAAACTTGTTTGGATTTCCAGGTCTAACGTTTGATAATCTTGCAGGGTCGCTCCCACACAAGACCACATGAGAGCATATGGTACCTGGATAGGGGATGTTCAAAGCATATGATTGGAGATATTGCACAATTTATATCGCTAGAAGCCAAGAGTGGAGGCAAGGTTACACTTGGATATAACACCACAAGGAAGGTGGTTGGGTCAAGTATGATTGGAAATCTTAAAAATTTTTACATTAAAAATGTGTTATTGGTAGAAGGCTTAAAGCATAATTTGTTAAGTATAAGCTAGTTATGTGACTAAGGGTACTGTATCAAATTTTTTCCTACTAGCTGCATATTAAGCCTAAATGGAAATGATATTTTGAATGGTATAAGGGTAAACAATGTGTATATGCTAGATTTGAATTTCATTCAAACTACTACTGCTTTTTGTTTAAAAACTATTTCTGATGAATCATGACTTTGACATAGGAGACTTTATCACTCTAGCATGAAAAACCTTACGAGGATTACCCAAAAGAACCTAGTGAGAGGTTTACCAAGACTAGAATTTACTAAGGACCACCTTTGTGATGCATGTCAATTAGAAAATTAGGTGAAGTCCTCTTTTTAGTCCAATAAGGATCTTAAAACTAGTAAACATTTGGAGATTTTGCATATGGATCTTTTTGGACCAGTGGGAACTGTAAGTTTAGGAGGGAAGGTATACAGATTTGTGATTGTGGATGATTACTCTAGATTCACATGGGTTAGATTTCTATTTCATAAAAATGAATTATTTGAGAAATTTAGAAACTTTTTCACTTGGATTCAACGAAAGCTAGGATGTAAAATTATGACTATACAAAGTGATTATGGAGGAGAATTTGAGACTGAAAGATTTGAGGATTTTTATAAGGATAAAGGAATTGATCACAACTTTTCTACACCTAGAACCGCTCAGTAGAATGGGGTATTCGAAAGAAAGAATAGAACATTAATAGAAGCCGCTCGAGCCTATTGGCATAATACTCACTTCCTAAATATTTTTGGGCTGAGGCGGTTAGCACTACATGCAATATTCTGAATAGGGTGAATGTGAGATCTAAATTAAATAAAATACCCTATGAGTTGCTAAAAGGAAGAATATCTAATTTGTCATATTTGCTTGTTTTTGGTTGCAAGGTATTTATTCATAACAATGAAGAATCTGCCTTAGGAAAATTTGATCCAAAATCATATGAAGGAATTTTTGTAGGACACTAAAGTGTGGGAAAATCTTATAGAGTATTTAACAAAAGAACTTTGATAATTGAGGAGACCACACATGTTATATTTGATGAATCTGGAATTTTTGAAGAGCCAAATATTATAGAAGATCAGATTGAGATTAACTCCCAAAAGATTGATAAAATAAA
>NW_021553055.1:0-208 GCF_001605985.2 Dendrobium catenatum
CAATAATTCATGTTGATTATTCGATTAAGATCCAATAATTCATGCAGCACGGGTCCTTGGCCTTTTCTATGTGTTTTTCAAGACATGTAACTCTCATCTTATGTCCGCTTCTTTTTCATAGGTTGAGCTTTTTATGCATGATATTTAAAGAGCTAAAAATATTATTATTTTTTTTAAGAGGTTACTGCAACTTTTAAACGAATTAAGA
>NW_021553056.1:0-403 GCF_001605985.2 Dendrobium catenatum
AAGGAAATTCTTAAAATTCTTAACAAAGAGTACATTAACAGAAAAAAAGGCAACCACCTTATCATTAACTTTCTGGATAACTCTCTTATGATTCATATTTACCCCATTGAAATTTCAATAATTTCTCTCCAACCAAAGATACCAAAGGATAAGGGCAGGAATAACATTTTTGACATGGTCTTTACACTTGATAACCAATAATCAAGCAAATTGTGAATAGTAATCCTAGAAGTAAAGAAATTGAGATGAAAAATCTCCTAAAAATATGTCCAAACTTTAGCAGCAACTGGACCTGAGATGAAAACATGATGCATATTGTCAACAATGTAACAACATTGGAACTTAGAAGAAAAGATAACCTCTACTCCTTAAATTTTGATATGTAGGAAGCAAATTATGTAAA
>NW_021553057.1:0-224 GCF_001605985.2 Dendrobium catenatum
TTTTCGCACTTTATATTTCAGTTTTAAAAAACTCTGTAGTTGAAAAACATTTTTCTACATAATTTAAAAGAAATTTTATTTCGGTTCAATAATTTTCTATAAGGGGATTTAAATTTTTTAAACTACCAATTCACCCCCCTCTTGGTAGCCTTGGGTCATTCCTTAGGCTTAACAACCTAATTACTAGACTCAACATTCAGTGCCACCATTTTCTCTTTTTTTTT
>NW_021553058.1:0-269 GCF_001605985.2 Dendrobium catenatum
TGCTGGAACCGTGGCTTTCTCCTTGTGGTTTGCTGTGCCATTTGGAATTTCTGTACATAAACCAGCTGGCTTTTTCAATTCCCCATTTATGTGTGGAATTGAAGTGTTTTGGGGCTGTTTAGTTTCCCCTCTATTGCCTATAAATATGAGATGCTTTAAGATGAAATGGGTTGGTGAATATTGAGAGCAAAGTTGTTATAACCTGCGGGTTCTTCTTGGAAAAGCTTAAGAGCTCTTGGAAGGCTTGCGAGCTTCTCCACCCTTCGTCT
>NW_021553059.1:0-312 GCF_001605985.2 Dendrobium catenatum
TGCCCAATCACTGTCACAATATCCAAGTAATCTCATAACTCCACTGCACTGATAATGAAGCCCAAACTCAACTGTGCCACTGATATATCTAAGAATCCTCTTCGCTGCAAGCCAATGAGACTCCCTTGGATTCTCCATGAATCTGCTCAAGATGCCCACACTATACACAATATCTGGTCTCGTCACTGTCAAGTATCTAAGGCTCCCAATCAAACTTTTGTACAATGTTGAATCAACCAATTTTCCTTCTCCTTCTTTTGTGAAATGAACTCCAGTTTGCATTGGTGTTGAGACACTATTGCAATGATTCAT
>NW_021553060.1:0-347 GCF_001605985.2 Dendrobium catenatum
TGTATCTACTTAACTTTTTCTTTTAATTTAAGAAAAAGATGGAGGTCACACTAGAAAGAATATATGAGCTTAAATTGACTCGCCAATATCAAGTGTCACTACAGGAAAACCCGCTATTACCGGCGGATTATATCCGCCGGTAACATGTGAAATCTGATGGAATTCTGAGTTTCCGGCGCACTTTCCGGCGGAATTTCATCCGCCGGTTTGGTTCGCGTCGTAAAAGGACTACCGACGTAAAAAAATCTGACAGAAACATTTCCGGCGGACGTTCCGGCGCACTTTCCGCTTGAAAAATATTTCCGTCGAAATTTTAATACGCCGGAATGCCAACAAAAAAAAATTAT
>NW_021553061.1:0-360 GCF_001605985.2 Dendrobium catenatum
GTTCCCTATTGTGGAAAGATGTAAAAGCTCCTCACAACCCTGATATATGATTTCAACAAGGCGTCGATTCACATAGGATCCAAGAGAAGTAAAGGCAGAATTTATGCAGAGACTAGCAAAAAATTTAAAAAGCAGCTCGCAAAAGAAAGGTATAATAAGAGTAAGGAGAAAACATAATGAGGTGTGAGCAAACAGATCAAGTACTGGATATGAGAGAATGTTTGGGTTGACAGATTGGGAGATAGTGATTTCGGCCATATTGTATTTTTGGTAGGAGGCTTGATCGTCTACCTAAATGAATCGAGGGTCTAGAGTAGCCCTCGAGGAACTACCAGAAGGATGGAAGGATTGCTTTCCTCC
>NW_021553062.1:0-447 GCF_001605985.2 Dendrobium catenatum
ATAGTTATTAATTAAATTTATTATATCATAAAATTATATTTACGTGATTTATTTAAATATTTTGGATATGCTTATATAAATGAAAAATGTTGTAAATGTATATTATATCTTAAGAAGATATCATTAAGACTTAAATATAAATAAGTAAAAATACATTTAGGTTGATAATATTATATGAATTTGAGTGTTGTAAGTCGTCTGCTTGTTAAGGTTTCATTTGGGATGGTTTTCTTGTTGCTTCTTAAAACAACTTTTTAGTACAAAATTTTTAATTTTTAGACCAGAATGGACTCATTTGAAGGGTCTCGACGATTCGGGTGCGCTTGCGCGATTCATTTTGCAAGAGAAAGTCCTGATCAAAAGATATTAAGCACAAAACAAAGAGCACACAGAAGGTTCAAATGCACATGATACTCATTAAATCGACGTCAACCCAATCAAATAACA
>NW_021553063.1:0-652 GCF_001605985.2 Dendrobium catenatum
CAAGGCCAAAAGATCAAAGCATAGTTGGAACTAAGTGGTTATTCAAAAATAAAATGAATGACTTAAAAATAGCCATTAGAAATAAGGCTAGATTAGTTGCTAAGGGGTATAATCAGATTGAAGGAATTGATTTTGAGGAGATTTTGAGGAGACTTTTGCCCCTGTAGCTAGACTTGAAGCAATTAGGGTTTTGTTAGCCTTTACTTATTTTAAGGGTTTCAAATTGTTTCAAATGGATGTGAAAAGTGTCTTTTTAAATAGGGTAATTGAAGATGATATTTTATAGAACAACCTTCAGGTTTTGAAAATTCTAAATATTCAAATCATGTCTTTAAATTGAAAAAGGCATTATATGGATTAAAACAAGCACCTAGGATAAAAATCTTTTTAAGCACCTTCCTACTTGAAAGATCTTTTGAAAAAGGAAGTGTGGATACAACTCTCTTTTTAAAAAAAATTGGAAAGGATATACTCATTATTTAAATTTATATGGATAATATCATTTTTGAATCTTCAAATAAAAATCTTTTTGATGATTTTTCTAAGACAATGAGTAGTGAATTTGAGATGAGTTTAATGGGAGACTTAAATTACTTTCTAGGCTGTAGTATATTTAGCAACTTGAGGAAGGTACATTTCTTAGTCAATCTAA
>NW_021553064.1:0-504 GCF_001605985.2 Dendrobium catenatum
ATTCTTCTTTTCATAAGAAGGAACCCAAACCTGCTTGTGTTCCTAAATCTAACATTTGATAATTTTTTAGGAGGGCTCTCACAAAAGACCTCGTGAGAGTATATGGTACCTGGACAGTGGATGCTCTCGACATATGACTGGTGATGCTATCTAGTTTGTTGTACTAGAGTCCAGGACTGGAGGCAAGATTACTCTTGGATACAACACCACAGGGTAGGTGGTAGGAGCAGGTATAATTGGTAATTCCAAGAACCTTATGATTGAAAATGTTTTTCTTGTATATGGATTGAAGCACAACTTGCTCAGCATCAGTCAATTCTATGACAAAGGCTTCATCGTGCAATTCTTTGCGGATTCATGCATTGTAAGTTTAAGTAACAACACTATTTTGCAGGGAAAGATGATCAACAACGTCTACATGCTTGATTTAAATAACATTGAATGTGCTGCTTCTTTCTGCTTAAAAGCTGTGATTGATGATTCTTGGTTGTGGCACAGGAGGCT
>NW_021553065.1:0-295 GCF_001605985.2 Dendrobium catenatum
TGCCTTGTTTGGTCCTCTTTTGGTTTGCTGAGTTCTATTTTTTTCTCTTGGAGTGGTAGAAAATTTCCCTACCTGATTGTCTAGTATTTGACATTGCTTCCTAGGTGTCTGGTAAAGCCTGTACTGGAGTGTTTTTCTTGGTTCTTTGCTGGCCTTGGTTTCTTGGAGTCCCTCTAGTTGTGTTGTTGCATGGATTCTTGTTGGGTTTACCCCTACTTGAGTTGTTCACTTTTTCTAGGATTGTTTAATTCTTGTTTGAAGGGGGCTGGTTTTACTCTTTGTTGGCAGTTGGGTG
>NW_021553066.1:0-329 GCF_001605985.2 Dendrobium catenatum
TTGAGCCCCATAGGGGTATTTTGGTCATTTTGGGCTCTTGACAACTAGGGGTTTAAATGAGTCCAAAAAAATTCAGTTTATTATTCAACAGGTCTGGATTAATGGTCTGGAAGTGATTAGAGGCTTTGGTGAAGGCTCTAAGGTTAGAAACTTCTAGGTGACAGGTCCAGTGGCATAGGCTGTAAATATTTGAAGGTTTTACAGCCTTTGGATTTTAATTTAAATTCTGAGGTTAGAGACCTCAGAATGGGCTCAAATTTGGAGAGTTGCCTCCAGAGACATGTCTTATCACTTTGGAAGTGATAGACTCTGAATCGGAGGTCATTTGA
>NW_021553067.1:0-298 GCF_001605985.2 Dendrobium catenatum
AATTCATTTTTTCATTCACATCATCTTAGATGATATTATCCATAAAACAAAATTAATAATCGTATGAAGAAATGCAATGATAAGAGTAACGAGGAATCTTAATGTGACATAAAAAATTTGATCTTTATAAATACAAGATAGATTTGTTGTAGCAAGATTAAAAAAGATCTTAATTGCATATTCCATTCGTTAATTTGAGACAGTCTTTTGATTAGAAAAGAAAATTGTGCCACTAAAATAGGTTAGAGAAAGAGATACAATCAACGGTATATTTTTACCCATAAATGGATTAAGAGAT
>NW_021553068.1:0-225 GCF_001605985.2 Dendrobium catenatum
CTGCGGAGCATACCTGGCTAATGCAGTAAACTCAGCCTCGTACTGCATCACCGTCTTACTCCCCTGAACAAGCCTCAGAAAACTCTCCTGCATCTGCTGCCGTGCAGAAGGGGGAACAAACCAGTCTCGAAACACCTCAGTGAACTCTTCCCAAGTAATCAAAGAGTTCAATCTGCCCTGAAATCTGGATGCTTGCTGGCCTTCCCACCAGTGTTCAGCCTCTCC
>NW_021553069.1:0-724 GCF_001605985.2 Dendrobium catenatum
GAATTCATTTTACAAATTAACGATAAAAGCTCTCGAGAATAATAGGATACCTTCTAAACTTGAAGATTTTACTAATCCTATTATGTATCCTAAATTTATGCAATACCTAAAAAGACAGATGAATGTTAGAAAACTTATAAAACCATTTCCAAAAGTAAAATGTAATAATTATGGATTGTTTGGACATATAGCTCACACATGTACTTTAAAGATGAAAACTAATTTGGTGTGGAGACTTAATATGCATAAACCTAGACATATTATACATGCATCTGATTATAAATTGCTAAAAGGTGAACCCAAACTTATTTGGGTTCCCAGATCTAACGTTTGATAATTTTGCAGGGTCGCTCTCACATAAGACACCGTGAGAGCATATGGTACCTAGACAATGGATGTTCAAAGCATATGACTGGAGTTACTATTCAATTCATAACGCTGGAAGCTAGGAGTGGAGGCAAGGTTACACTTGGAGATAACACCACAAGGAAGGTGTTGGATCAGGTATGATTGTAAATTTTAAGAATTTTTTCATAGACAATGTGTTATTGGTAGAAGACTTAAAGCATAATTTGTTAAGTATAAGCCAGCTATGTGATAAGGGCTATTGTGTAAATTTTTTTCCTACTAGCTGTATATTAAGCCTAAATGATAAAGATGTTTTGAATGGTAAAAGGGAAAATAATATTTACATGCTAGATTTAAATTGCATTAATTCTCCTAC
>NW_021553070.1:0-980 GCF_001605985.2 Dendrobium catenatum
AGATTAAATAAATCAATTGTAAAGTACATGTGACAAGTGTCATTTAATTTACAAACTAGGGTCTGTATAAATCAAAAGTGATTGGATACCACTAACAACTCGGATTCAAATCCTAAGACTGACGCAAGTGACTTTGAGTGGTATATTTTTTGTCTTCACTTATTCGTTCTCCTATGAGCTCCTTGGATTCTTTAGGTTCGGATATATATAATATAAAGTTTTCATCTCGTAAAATTTAATATGTTGTTGCATGATTTATTCAGAAAGTTTTGATTACAAAAAATCATATTTTTACCGGTCATTTTTTTATACTCAATTTTCTGAGTATATGATTAGATTAAGATTTTTCTGACGAATGTAATTATTTTATAAACGTCTTAGAATGTTTATATTAATATTTATCCGAAGTGAGAAATTGAACATGAAAAGTTTAGTAGGTAGTATGTTATACATACAATATGAATCTTACTGACAATTTTTACATTTTGTGAGTATTATATTGAAGTCATGATTTAATTACCATTGCAGTTGCATTTATACAGAGCATAATATGACATTGAATATTTTCTAACCTCGAAAAATACACTATTTGATATATGACTAAAGCCTTATATATATATTTGGCCCCATTCTAATAGTATAGATATGAGAGGAATTTTGTCCCTGCTTGCTAAAAATATGTGTGGGAGGTTTTGGCGCTTTTATTTGGTTCGGTTGATCGGATGTAAGAAACATCTGATCCTAGACAAAAAAACGCAATGGTATAAAGGCATAATAACGGCTCGAGGTTTTGTAATATTATTTTGCTCTAATTTTGACCGCACTTGATATATACAAATGTGAAAGATTAAATAAAGGCATAACTATTTGATTTATTTGACTGAAGAGATCGTCAAACATCTCTTTTTCAAAGGCGGGTCCAAATTCAGAATATCACCCTACGCGTTGAGGCAAATTATTGGGTCAGGTGACCGAAGCCA
>NW_021553071.1:0-283 GCF_001605985.2 Dendrobium catenatum
AGTTTTGTAAATTTATAGTTTAAGTTTTTTTTTTTTTCTAATATTCTTTTATTTTGCATAGTACCATTAACATTAAGGTTTCATATGAGATAGCTTTCTTACTGCTTTATAAACAACTTTTTAGTACAAAATTTATTTTACTAAAAAACTGCTTTAAAAGTCATAAAAAAGTTGTCTCAAATGAAGTCTAAGAGTATTTCTCTGTTTTAATCACCTAATGTGAATTTTATAAGTTATACCCTCATATATTCTCATTCTGTTATACAACACATTCATTATATTT
>NW_021553072.1:0-453 GCF_001605985.2 Dendrobium catenatum
TATTTCCAAGTCCAAACTCCTTCCTGCAAACATATTGCCTTTTCCCTCCATGGAACCTTGGAACATATAGTAGAAGAGAAGCTTGTATGGCTTAAAACAAAGCCTATCGAAAAAAGACACAGTCTTCCCACTCAATTCATTTTTATTAGAATTCGATTACCAAACACCTCACAATTATAAAAAAAGTAGTGCTGAAAGGCACTAGATCCTTGCATTTTTTGCACATATATACAGAAAGAAAGAATGTATTGAAGGCCATACTACTCATCCAGAAGAAATTGGGATTATGCAGAGAAGCAGGCTTTGGATACATAAGGTGCGTAGCAGTAAATAAATGATAAGAAATTCTCCTGCAAACGAAAACTAAACACACTGATGGCAATGCTAAAGGCAATCTAGGGGATCAACAGGAGTTAGAGGTTTCTCTAGAGATGAGCAAGAAAGATGGGTTTT
>NW_021553073.1:0-235 GCF_001605985.2 Dendrobium catenatum
AGTGTGCCACCTTTTATAAAGAATACAATGTTGCACACCAGTTATTGGATTCTCAACATTGACCACAACAAAACCATCTTTTTTCCGTGCGATTTCACCAATTTTGTCCTAAGAATATTTATAGGAGCAAAATGACCATTATGATCCCTAAACCTTTACAACAACAACAACAACATCAAACCTTTATCCCACTACGTCTACGTGGGGTCGGCTACATGAATCCTTTTTCTCCATT
>NW_021553074.1:0-243 GCF_001605985.2 Dendrobium catenatum
TTATCCTGCATCTCTTTTTCTGTCAACTTTTTGAACTGTCCCTCATTTCCCCCTCTAGTATTCTCCTTGGGTGCATCCTTCTGTCCCCCTAGTGCTCCCCCTTTCGATGGTAAGAAGGTGGTAGTCATCTTGTATGATCCCCCAGAATAGTTCCATCGAGCTCCTCTTTCTGATCTTTTTTTGATCTTCCACCAACTGCACCAGCTCCATAGCCTTTCCCAGGTTCCTCGGCTCCAGCACCCT
>NW_021553075.1:0-330 GCF_001605985.2 Dendrobium catenatum
AGTGGGGATTATTATAAAAATATTTATAATTGATGACTTTCTTCTTATTATTTCAGTATTTTTTCATATTTATTTATTATTTTTTCCCATATACAGGACATGTATTATCATTTGAGTATTACCTTAATTAAACCATTCATACCCTTCAGTTATCTTTATGGTGTTCTTTTAATGGGTTTTTCTGGTCCTCTCTCAGAAAAAGAAATTCCGTCAGATCAATGATTCAATTATCTCTTATGGTCTCATGCTTTTCATTCTTTACTTAGATTTTAATTGTAATTGCTCGTAACAATAGGTTTTTGGTCTACTATTCTACTGCTACATCCCACA
>NW_021553076.1:0-3876 GCF_001605985.2 Dendrobium catenatum
AAAATCTTTTGACACCTAAGACAATCAAGTGCTTCTTTATTATATTTAGAGTGGGATAGAAGCCACTAAAATCTCATAAAACGTTCATAAAATCTATCCCAAAATAACTCATAAAGCTAACAAATGACTTCCAACATAAACAATTTCTCCCACAAATCCAAAATCATCAAGTAGTCAAAGAAGTGTACGAAAAGAAGCTTCCCGAAGTAATGAAAGAAGTTACAAATCTCATGCCAAATCACCTTTTGTGTTCCCACTAAAGCCATCACAATGAAACTATGTACATTTTTTAAAGGATAAGAATAAATACCTTACCTCTCAAAACCAAGCAACCAGCAAACACTTTGTCACATTTCATCTCAAAGCATAAGTAATAACAGAAATAATATAGAGAGAGATAAGCTAATAGAAAGAGAAGAGGTAAGGTTAGGGAGGATAAGAGGCTTAATGCATATTTGCCAAAGCTCTGTCTTTCCAACACAAGACACAATCACGAAACTACACAATCTAATTATCTTCCCAAACGTTCTTGAAATCTGCCAACCATCTCCAAAGCACCATCACATTAAATCCGTACACATTTTCATAAGAAACATAGGACGACATGGATATTCTTTACCACAACAATTACACAAGGCACTAAAGATTTAGCAAATAAATGTATAAGTATAAGTATCACATCAGAAATCACAATCCCAAATAATCAAATGAACCTCCAATGCACTTATTCCAACGCGATCGATATAAACAGAGTGAACACGTATTTTTATGTGGATGACTTTGATAGCCTGTAACTTTGATAATCAACTCATTCTTCCAAACAATACAAGCATAATGTATTTAGTTCAGATAGCTAATTCATCCATAAGTTATGATAACCATGTGTGTTGAAATCAAGCATGAGAATATTCAACTCTTCCAATACTATATCAATGCCAATTCTTTTATCATAAAGTAAATGGGATCAAATAATGAGCAAGAAGATTTGTGTCGGTTCGATGTAATAAGCGTTGCATTTCATCAAAAATAATAATAATAATAATACTCTCCAAAGATCATCATAAGTAGGAATCTGTACATTAACACAAACCTAAAATGATTTTGCTACCGTCTTGTGTCAAATGCACTTAAGAATATATATGTATATATATGTAAAGAGAACTTTTCATATGAAGGTTAGTTAAGCAAACTCAAATGACTAAGTGTATAATCAACAGATGTAATAATTAACAAACTAGTCGTTTACATAGAATAATAATTCTAAAATGATTGTTATTCTATAGAGTTAGGATATTGTCACATCATAAGCAATTTATATTAAATGATAATAACAACATTCCATGCTACAAAAATTGTATCTATTTGAATATAGCGGCAAAGATAAACTAATCGATGAAGGATTTCCTTACTATATTTGACATGTATGCTTATGTGTGTATATATATACATAATAATTCCCAGATAATATTAATCTCTGAGAACCAATAATAAATTACAAAGTTATTATCATAAGTGCATGCAGTAACTTCTCAAAATTTCTTCATTTGGAAATTCAGGATAAAACAAAACAGCCACATGAAATCTTCCTTTCCTCAATTCACCTTAGAGGGGATCTTATCAATATGCATCATCCCATGGACATATAGCTAAACAGGAGAGCAAAACCCTGTATAAATCTTGTCACTTATTCATGAACCAAAGCTCTTCGAAGGAAGACTTTTCAAAGAATCCCTTGAAATATTATTTTACTTTATTTTGGAGATACGAAGTTATTAACTAAGCAATGATGAAACTCGCTCATCACGAAGAGCGTATATCAATGTCTAAATTCATAGAGCAAGGGATTCATCAAACAAAACGAACAATTCTCACAAAGATCTCTAACTTAAAAGAAAAGGAAGAAGAAGTTTTTTTTTTTATGCAACTATAAGCTTTATGAATCATGACCCATGTAAAGCCTTAACTCAAACAAGACCTTACAACCTCTTTTCTGTTAACGACATTTCACCAAATAATAGATATACAAAATTCATATGGTTCTCACGAAGTAAATTAAAGTAGATATCATTGCCTTATAATCATGAGCCATCACAAACTCTCCATGTCTAAGCTTTATTGAAATCATCACAGAAATAGTTTATTCAAAGTGTACCGAAAATTTTGGAAGGAAGGGGAGCAACTACAATCGTCCAAGATTTAACACTACATTTCAAAATAAGTTGTCAGAATTTTAATACATAAGCTAAAACATGTTAATATATACTGACCACACGTGATTCAAGGATATATATAGTCACCAAAACGTCATAATTCTTTGTCAGGGCATTTCATCAAAAGCTTGGCATGCAACGTTTGCAAAGCCACATGAAAATCATGATTTTAACATCCACTTGATCAAACTCAACTAATCAACCCCCATAAGATTACTCAAGATCTATGCAATTATTATCTCAACGATATACATTTATGAAGCAGAATGAAATTCAAACAAACCTAGCTAGTTCTCAGACTTTGCCAAGGAGGAGTGAAACAAGTAGTGGAAGAAGGAGGTAGAATAAGAAGAAGAAGAACAAGAAGAAGAAGAGAGAAATCACCTTGCTTAGGGGGGAAATCGGCGGCTAGGGCTCCCACTCCTGCTTGGGTTTCGACTGAAGGGAGCGCAGGTAAGGGAGGCGTTCGGCCTTGTCCGAACAAAACGAGCTGGGGGAGAGAGAGCCTTGCCAATCTGGGAGAGCAAGGGGGGTTTGGCTTTGGACTGGTCGCGTGAGAGAGAGAGAGGATGGCGGAGTTCGGCGTCGAGTTCGGGCTTGGAGGCGAGGTCGAGTCCAGCCCTGTAGGCGAGATCGGACAGAAGGGGAAGGTCGTCGTCGGGTTCGGTCCAGAAGATGGAGAAGGCTTCGGCTTTGGTTGCTGTCCACACAAGCAAGGAAGGTGGAAGGAGGAGAAGCTGAGTAGGGATCTTGTCTGAGCCGTGCGAACCAAGAGGAGCGGCTCCGGCTAAGGCTCCCGAACACAGAGAGCGATGGAGGAGTCTCGGGTCCCCAGGGTCGGACGAACGAGAGAGGGGCTTCCGCCTCTTGGTCCCTGCGAACCGAAAGAAGCCAAGAGAGGGAGCCAGAGGTAGGGCAGGACGGCGTCGGGCTCGGTTCCGAAGGCTGGACGGCGTCGAGGGGGAAAGCCATTTTCGGTTCCCTTGAAACCGTGCGGCACACCGAAAATCAGAGAGAGGGAGTGGGTCAAGATCAGGTGCGTGTAAGAGCAGGAGAGCTTCCGCCGCCTCCTCTTGTCTGTTCCGAACCGAGTGTGTCGGGGAGCGGGATGGAGGCTTTGGCCTCAATTAGGGCGCCAAGGGGGAGAGGGTAGATCGGAGCCGTCCGAACAAATTCTTTGATCCAACGGTGGAATTCAAACCGGTTTAGAAATTCAATCAAATTTTGATTAAGACCTAGCTAGACTCAATGGACTGAAATCAGGTGCAAAATTGAGTCAAGTCTAATTCGATCCGGGTCAACTCGAGCTCGCCTTGACTCGACCAAAATTAATTTAATAAAATAAGATAAAATAAAATCAAACTCAAACTAATGTCGATTCGAAACGAATCGGGCTCGACGAGGCTCGATCAACTCAATCAAACGTGTCCGATGGCAAATCGGGAGAAAAACGAGGTCAACAAACTCCACCCCAACAGGTGCGGTGAACAATGAGTGAATCGCACGTGTTGGCGTTGACCTCCTTAAACTTAAGGAGGAACAACCCAACAACCACGAGCGAGACTCACCACGAAAATGCCATCCTACGATCAATAGGAAGACTCGCTAGAAAAATGCAATCCTACGATCAAAAAGAAAGACTCGCTAGGAAAATGCAATCCTATGA
>NW_021553077.1:0-267 GCF_001605985.2 Dendrobium catenatum
AGTTTAGTAAAATACTCAAAGCATTATCTTAGTTTTTCTTGAAAACCACAGAAAGTACAATGCAATTAAAAATTATTATAAAATTTGAAAATATTTTATCATCATTATATAATCATTTTTAAAGAAGCATTTAATCTCACACTAAATTTTAGTAAGTATATTAGAATTTTTAGAACCATTAGATATTTAGTATCTATTGTTTTATTAAAATTGTATATTTCTAAAATTTATTTTTTTAGAAATTATATTCATAAAATTTTAAATATA
>NW_021553078.1:0-263 GCF_001605985.2 Dendrobium catenatum
GATATTAATATTTCGACTTGATTAATATTTGTGCAAACTTAGATTAACCTAAAAAGTCAAAATAGTTCCGACTAAGGTTAAAAAGATCAGGTTTAGATTAAATGCGTTATTTTGGGTTAAACAAGTCTAGCTGATCTATAAAAAATTGTAAATCGTTCATGTAATAAATGTGTCAGATACAAGTTAAGTTAATTCAATTGAAGCAGGGCGGAACCAGCCATAATTTTGAAGAGGGTAACTTATAAGTTGCTGTTCGCAGATAT
>NW_021553079.1:0-285 GCF_001605985.2 Dendrobium catenatum
ATATGATCCATTATTGAAAAGGATTTTACGAAGCCCATTTGGGCCTGTATTCTGTATTTCGGCCTCGTTAACTAAGCACCACTTCAAATACTTATTAACTAATATTTTATATTTTAAATTATATATACATATATATATATATAATTAGGATGTCTTATAAATAAAAATAAATAATTAGGTGTAAATGCATAAAATTATTGCTTAAGGTATGATTCTTATATATTTATGTAACTATTTTATATCATTTTTTTGAAATTTTGAATATTTGCACGTGCTACAATTAGT
>NW_021553080.1:0-252 GCF_001605985.2 Dendrobium catenatum
TCTACATGAACTCGGTGCAGAGTGTGTTCTCTAGAAGAATAGACAGTCTGTTAATTTCAGATAGCGTACTCATAGTCACGCGTGTTCCCTTGAAACACTTCAAAGAAATCATTTCACGTGAGGTGCATAAGGTTGAAGAACTTTCCACTCTTTATCTGCCTCCTCTAAAGAAGGGGACTGCACCTGGAAATGTGCTATATTCCACGGGAGTTTGTGAAGAGGAGAATCATGATTGGGATTGCATGCTCCTCG
>NW_021553081.1:0-1699 GCF_001605985.2 Dendrobium catenatum
ATTTCATAATTCTAAGTCTGAACACCGTTACGAAAATATATTTTCGTCCTTCGGGGTGATATACTCTTTTTAACGAGTTTATTCGACTTTAGAATTAGAACTCAACCTTGATCTTAAAATTCCCAAAGAAAACTAATATTTTTCAAAACCTGTTTTCCAAAATTCCACCAACATCGTCCTGAATATCGCCCTGAAAAAGAGCTGTCCGATGTCCAATCGTCTAGCATATCGGCCAGGACGATCTAGCGATCGTCTAGGACGATTTTATCGTGTAATCAAGTCATAATTTCTTTCCTTAAATTCCAGAGAAATTTTAAAAAAAATTGTTCTGGATCGTCCAGGATGATCCACCGGGATGATGTCCAAAAATAAGTAATTCCTAAATAGATTTGGCGGTAGATTCTTTCTAAATTGAGCCTACCATCCTGGCCGATACAAAATCATCCAGGATGATATTTTTTGTATAATGACGGTTACTTTAATGAGGATGCCCTAATTAGGGTTTCTGCTTTTAGACAGATCATGCAGGACGATATTAATATCGTCCCGGATGATGTTACCAAAAACAAAAATTTTTAGGGAACAATAGAAAATCTTCCAAGTTACAAATCATCAAGAGCCACACCAAATACAATAGACTCAAGAAAGGAAAAAAAGGTATAAACTGACTCAGACCTAGTCTACCCAATCTTGTGCTGATTCCAAATTGAAGTCAGATCATCTGAACCTAACATGTCAGTAAATAAGGCAGTCGTAGAAAAATAAGAGTGTTTGCTATCATCAAAATCATAAACCATTAAAACAGATCCGTAACAAAATGTAGATTTTCCTGATGGACAGAAATAATGGGGAAATAATTTGAACATTTGAAAATTGCTTAATTTTTTTTTTGAAGAAAGCAAGAAGCTGCAATATTATTAAAAAAAAAGAGACTTGAGCATACAACCAACCGATTCCTCCTTTAACATTTGAAGAAAATTAGGAGGAATCTTATTGAAGGAAACATCTTCCCAATCGAAAGAAGAAAGAATAACATAGTTAGCACAAAGATCAGCCAACTTATTACTATCACGATTAACCCAATTACAAATAACATGGTTGAAATTATTAGTAAAAGAAAGATCTTCCATACCTTCCTTTCCAGCTTTGATCTTCTTATTAATGAGCTTAATGATGTTGATATTATCCCCTTCAATGATAATACCATTGTACTCAATCATCCAATCTTTGAATACCTCATTAATAGTTTTGATAGCCAATAACTCCACATGAGCTATGTCCCAGTGAACACATGATCTCCCAAATGCTAGCAGTAATCTTCCTCTGTGATCACGGCAAACACCTTCAACTCCTCCTTTTGTACGAGCAAAGCAAAGAAGCATCTACATTGAATTTGATCCAATCGGGTGGAGGAGGATGCCAAGATTTATACAACAAATCTTGTTGATTGACAACCAACCGGCTCGAATTCTGATGATTACAGATTACCAAAGAAGAAGCAATTCCAATTGCTTCTATTGCAATAGATAAAGAACTTTTTCCAGATTTGCCAAACACCATTTCACACCTATTCTTCCAAGAGAGATAAATGGTGCTACAAAAGAGATTAATTATAAAAGAGCTCTGTTTTTCCAGCCAATTACATCTATCTGCAAAAGAATAGCAGCTGATAATAGCAAAGCCCCAATTATTTAGGTGA
>NW_021553082.1:0-510 GCF_001605985.2 Dendrobium catenatum
CCCTAAGCACAATAAAAGCTAAGATGTTCCTACATCAGATTTATTTATTGGTCTTCATAATGTTTGTATTGACGGGTTACAATACATGACAAGTGATAAAGAGTTTGGATTTGGACAAAGTTTAAAAATAGTTTCGAGGTAGAGATCGCTAAAAGAGGAAAAATTATTAGGTGCGGAGTGCGCACCGTCTGCATAAGTACTAGGTACCTAGCGGTACCCAACAGTACCCAACGGTACCGAGTGCGGGTACTGCTAGGTATCCAATAATTATGCGGATGATTATCTCCGTCCGTACTCCGCACCTAACAATCTCTCCTAAAAGAGGCATCTGACGGCCCATCAACGTGTAATGAAGAAGTGGAACTTGCACAGGAGCTAATTGATAGAAACCATGTAAATCCCCAACAACATAGCTTATTAAATCCGCTGAAATTCATATGAGATCTGCTAAGATCCATTTGCTCCATTAATAAAGTACCAAGAGATGTAAATAATGAAGTATAAATGTTA
>NW_021553083.1:0-434 GCF_001605985.2 Dendrobium catenatum
ATAATAGATCATTCAATACAATTTAGTGGTTATACAGCATGATTAGTTCAATTTTAATTTTAATTTTTATTTAACTTAATTAAACATTTTAATTAGTTTTTGATTATATGGATCGTATGGTATGATCCAAATCATCCAATATGATCTTCAAAAAATAAAAATTTAAATTTCACTTCTTATGTGTGTGTGCAAGCTTGCTAAACCAACATATATATTATTATATATTTTAACACAAGAAAGATAAAAAATTACACTCATTCAGATAATTTTTAACCTATACAACCCATTCTTTAGCTCTAATTCTCTAAGGATGCATGGTGTATGTTGAACAAGAAATATTAGTGATGTATGATAGTTCGTGAGGGTTGTTAGACCTCTTAGAAAAGTCCCAAAGCTAACTAAGAGGATGGTGAATTGGTTATTTTAAAAATTAA
>NW_021553084.1:0-1072 GCF_001605985.2 Dendrobium catenatum
AATTTAAGAGAAGATCTCAAGATCTGAAAAAAAAAAAATTCAGCGATTTTTCCACTTCGCCGGCACAATTTCAGCTGCTGAAATTGGTCAAAAACAGCCCACGATTAGTCTCAAGATTTGCTCTGATACCAATTTGATAGGAAATACTTGATAATCACTTTAGCAACAAATCTCACAACAAACTGCTGTCCACAGCAGGAGAACAGCCAAAAAACTGCAGGAAAACAGGGAAAAATTGCAGAAAAACAGAGAAAAGACTTGTATTTTACTAGTAATTACAAGGAAAATAGCAAAGATACAAGGATCCTCTATTCGAGAGGGGGATCGCACTCTCCCAATCTCTAGAATTCGATCTAGAGCCCTAGCCACCAAAGAAGAACAAGAAATCTCTTACAAAAAATGGCATAACCCTAATCCCCCCTTTTCTCCCTACTTAATGCATACAATTCAAATCTAATACAAAAGGACCTAATTACCCTTGCTTCCCCTCCTTTTGGCTCCAAGATTCAATTCAAAATTCAAGTGGACCCCACCTAAATCCCCTCTTCTTGGTTCCGCCGGCTCCTGCTGGCGTAAACGAGCTGAGCTGGCCCAAGAGGCTGGGCCGGTTGGACCGGTCCTCCTTGGGCCGGTCTAACAGGTTGGTGGGAACAACGTTGTGCAAAAGTGCTCAAACAATGTCTGATCACAAAACAGACCGCGTTGTTGAATCCGAGATGTCTAAATTAACAAAAAAATGACTCACGTTATTCGATTCAAGTAAATATGAGCGAAAATGATGGGCTAAAAACACAACATTGTGTGAGGTCGACTGAACGATGTTCGTTAGCGAAACAAACATCGTTGTTACGTCTGAAATGTAAAAAATACTCATAAATGAATGTAAGATTGTCTATGTTCTAATATGAGTTGATAAGGGTGAAAATTTGCCCATTATCGCAATTACATCCGGAATGTAGAAAATACTCATAAACGAGAGATAGTGTAATAAACGAGAAATCATATGAGAGTCAAATTCACAATATGTCTAATTATATTATCGCAATTTAATTTATAATTAAAAAATAAAATT
>NW_021553085.1:0-209 GCF_001605985.2 Dendrobium catenatum
TAGATTTGCAATAATCTCCCCCTTTTTGATGATGGCACACGCAAGTAGGAAAAAACTTAGAGAAAAAAAAACAGTTCACTAGAAATTCAAAACTAGAAATTCAAAATTACAAGCACATACCCTTTTTCCTACCACATCCTTCTCCCCCTTTTGTCATCACAAAAAAAGGGTCCTAGACATAGAAAGGAAAAAAGAAAACACAAGACTAC
>NW_021553086.1:0-843 GCF_001605985.2 Dendrobium catenatum
ATTATATTATTTATCATTTTCTAAAACATGATGTCTAACTTCAAGCAATCAAATGAGCCATAGAATGCACGTAAAGTAAAATAAAAATTAAATTAAACAAATTTACTTTCAAATGAAAAAATCTTAGATGTCTAAAAATAGGAAGCAAGTAGTATGTTCCTAGATAATTCATTTATTAGCATGAATCTTAATTAAGATTATTGCGGGCTAGAATATACGCGGCGATAGAGTTTAAATTTTACGTCTTAGCATTGCACGGATATCCAGCTCACACACAGAGAATACAAGATTTTTTACGTGTAAAACCTTGGAAAGGGGAAAAACCATGGGGCCTAGCCCAGTTGAAAAGATTCCACTAGAATTTGAATTGAGTACAGTGGGTTGACTCGTCCTTGAGGGCGATCAGATTACAAATGTCAATCGTATGGTTGAAGTCTAGTGTCAAATCTGGCATCACTTGGAAGTCCGGGCCTCAGGTGGTGGGCCGGCGGAGCTCAGGGCCTTACGTGGAGGTCTGGAGGAGGTCAGGGCCTCAAGTGGTGGTCTGGCGGAAGTCTGGGCCTCAAGTGGTGATCTGGCGGAGCTCAGGGCCTCAAGTGGAGGTATGGCGGAGGCGAGGGCCTCAAGTGGTGGTCTGGCGGAGCTCAGGGCCTCAAGTGGTGGTCTGGCAAGGGTGAGGGCCTCAAGTGGTGGTCCGGCGGAACAACGACGTCAGGTGGTGATTCGACGAAACTCAGACGATGGTCGAGGAGGAGCTTCTTCGTTTCTTTCTCTTCTTCTCTTCTTCTTTTTTTTTTAATTTTATTTTTTATTCTCTACTTCTTCTCTTCTTGCTTGGGTCAT
>NW_021553087.1:0-230 GCF_001605985.2 Dendrobium catenatum
GACCAAAAGGCATGACCATCCATTCATACAATCCATCTTTGGTCTTGAATGCCGTTTTCCATTCATCCCCTGGGCGAATCCTAATCTGATGATATCCACTCTTAAGATCCACTTTGGAGAACAGTGTTGCTCCAGTCATCATATCAAGCATGTCGTCTAGTCGGGGAATTGGTAAGCGATACTTAACGGTAATTTTGTTGATAGCGCGGCTATCAACACACATCCTCCAG
>NW_021553088.1:0-285 GCF_001605985.2 Dendrobium catenatum
CTCAACCATAATAGCATAGTTAACACTATTAGAACCCGCAAACACAATAATAACATTGTCCTTGGAATCACATATGATACCCGCAAAACAGGCATTAAGAATATTAAGAGAGCCATCAGTGTTAATGTTAATGTTACCTTGATGAGGTTTCAACAATCTAATAATCCTATATTTGCTAATAAGGGGAGAAGAATGATGAGAATGACCAAAATGAGCAACATTTTAATAAATGCCTTTGAATGAATTATCTTTAATTAAATTAGCCACAAAAAGGTGTAAATCTTT
>NW_021553089.1:0-388 GCF_001605985.2 Dendrobium catenatum
CCAACAGGAAACCTTTGGCAACAAAAGTAAGCCATCAGTAAGTCACCTTTATTGAAATTTGCTTCTTTTCGATGTTTATCAGCCTCAGTCTTATATTTAGCAGTAACCTTCTTAAGCTTTTCAAAATCCTTGCATTGTTTTACTAATTTAGCAATGTCTTTTCTCATGTGGGGCCAGAAATACTTTTCTTAAACTAAAACAATTATTTTTCCTTGCCCAAAATGTCCTCCCAAACCTCCATTATGCAATTCTTTCACAAGTTGTTCTCCGAAAAAACTTTTTGATATGCAAAGTCTAGTTCCCTTGAACAAAAAACCTTGATGTATAACAAATCGAGCAGAAGGATTAGTTCTAGAAGCATAACAAGCATTCCAAATATTTTCAAAAT
>NW_021553090.1:0-255 GCF_001605985.2 Dendrobium catenatum
TTGTGAGATCGTTCGGGTCACGTTCGGGACGATCAAGCTAATTTTGAATCGTCCAGACCCCCATTCAAGGCGATGTTTAGTACGATAGTCTATGATTTGTACTGATCGGACATGACGATATCCATATCATCCTGGACGATAATGTCGGTTCTTGAAATCCTATTTAAAAAATCCAATTTTTCTCATGTATGAGACCTTGAGTGCTGCTGTCTTGACCTAAGAAAGCCTTGGGAGAGGGGGAGAGAGAGAGAGAGA
>NW_021553091.1:0-924 GCF_001605985.2 Dendrobium catenatum
AAAAATCACGGCCGCGGTGTCCTCGAAAGAGGGCACCAACCATGCACGCCTTTATTGCGCGTGGTGGGAAGGCCCAGTTTTGTCGTTGTTTTTCCCCTAAACGGGGGAGACGCCGGGAGGCTGCCGAAATTTCGGGTGAAATACTACTCTACTTGGACCTATTTTGCACCCAAAAGAACAAGAGCCTGGACTCAAATAAGAAAGAGCAGTGGACCGCCGAACTTGATTGAACTCAAGCTGAAGGACTTGAACAAAATCTAAATAACTAATAAAGGTCCGAACCAAATAAGAATAAAATCAAAGTGTGGACCAACTTCAAATCAGTTTGAACAAAGTTGAACTTGCAAGAACTTCAGAAGACTCTAAACAAGAACTTGAACTTGTAGCCATTTGACTCAAATCCAACTGAACTTGAAGAATTACAGGGGACTCGGACGGGTGGAAAAGGCTCATTTTGAGTCTGAACTATGCTTGGACTCAAAACTTGGACAAATGTAAATAAAAGACCTAATTTAAACTCTAATTAAAGTGATAAGAGATTGGAATTTCAATATCACTAGAGTTTGAAATTCAATGGATCATATCTTGAATGTGAAATCAACTCAAAACAAGACTCGAGTATGAGTTGGACCATGAACTCGGGACCGATGGAATACATAAAATCGGGGCTTTGGATGAATGAACAAATATGTAACATCAAATCTGCTCCAGGATCGTCTGGGCCGATCTGGATCGTCCCGGGATGATCAGTGCAGTTTTTGTTCCAGATTCTGTCCAGAAGTTACAGGAAAAATTTCCTGTAGGGATCGTCCAGGCCGATCTTGGATCGTCCCAGGATGATCAGTGGATGGCACAAGTCAGAGAATAGATGTTTTTATCGTCCAAGAAAATTAATTATCGTCCTGCGAAATCGTCCCAGGACGA
>NW_021553092.1:0-385 GCF_001605985.2 Dendrobium catenatum
CTGTAAGCTATGACATAGCAGCTATCATCACATCCACTGTGAACCAATTGATTTCTACTTTTCCAGCAGTAGAAAATAACAGAGCAAATAAGATTTCCTAAAAAAGGAATGATGTTAGCCAACCTGCTTAAAACCTGATAATAATCCTCCACCGAATCAAACTCTGGAGTATCGAAATTCCATTCCTCCAGTAATTTAAAAACCTTCTTTATAAAAAAACATCTTATAACAATATGGTCTCTATTCTTTGTATCTGAACATCCTCTAGGACATCCTTCATGATTTATTAACCTCCTGTAAGAGAGCAAGGCAAACGTAGGAATGGCATTTTTACTAATTCTCCGCCATAACATATCGATTTTTGGTTTTAACTTTAATTTTTTCC
>NW_021553093.1:0-864 GCF_001605985.2 Dendrobium catenatum
TTGATTTTCAATATCTAAAAAAATAAAAATCCCAAAATGAAAGGAAATATACCACGTAAAAGGTTTAGCTACATCCGGATTTCTCTCTGTTTACAATAAAAGCGCAGTTAAAGCGCAGCTGTTAGAGTACATGTGCTTTGACTGCGCTTTACTATAGATAGAGAGAAATTCGGATGTATTTCTATGCATGTCAGATGACCGGACCTAATAATTCACTCTTTTGTAGGGTCCCCAAATAGCACATGTCCATTTAATGGTGTTTTTGGACATAACTCTCCTTGGCCTATTGGTTGAGAGCTAAGGCTTCCAACTAAGATGTCTAAGGTTCGAGTCTCTGTGTATGCATTGTGTGTGTGAGTTTGTCTTAAATGGCCTAAATGTCCCAAAAAAAAAAAAATGGTGTTTTTGGTAAAGCAGCTTCTGACGCCCACACTTTTCTCTCTTATTTGCTAGAGTTTTCTAGTTTCTTTTCTTGATTGCAATTCTGTCTTTTCTTTTTGGGAAAAGATTGCAATTCAATCTTGAAAACCTGTTTCTTCTACTCACTTCTTTTCTGGTTTTTTGTATTTATTAGTATCTTACATGGTTAGTGCCTTTTCCTTTTTTTTTAATAAATTATTTTTTAAATATTAAGAAAAAAAATTCATAAGCATATAATTTTGATTTTTTTTTTAATATATGATGCTATGATTTGTGAAATAACTATTTATTAAAATCATGATAAAAGTTTATCTAAAGTGTTATAAATATATTAAAAAAAATGTAATGTTGCTCATTTTTTTTTAAAATTCTGAAATTAAATTTCTAAAAATTTAAAAGATTAAAATTTTGTTTGGGATAGTTTTCATATTGTAATTATAATTT
>NW_021553094.1:0-212 GCF_001605985.2 Dendrobium catenatum
TTCAAATCTTCAGTCTTGTTCTTCTTTGGGCTCTTTTGCTTCAAGCTCCTTGGATTCTTCATACTGGACTACCCAAATGGATAAGAGGGCACTTCCGTTAAGGGGAAGGCCACTCTTTCCTCTTTGGGTAAGGAAGAGGTATGATCCAAATTTGGAATTCCAAATGGAAGAGGAGTGTTCCCTAAAGGGGTATCCTTTCCTCTTTGAAATCC
>NW_021553095.1:0-225 GCF_001605985.2 Dendrobium catenatum
AAAAATATTTTTCAATATTTTAATTTTCATGCACATCATACTATATGATATGGATCATATTGTATGATTTGATATTAAAAAAATTAATTAAAATATTTTATTTTTTTTAAAGAGTTTTTTTATAACTAATCATACAGTACGAACACCACATCGTACTACATGATCAGTTATAATTAGAAAGCCAGCCCATTAAATTAGGCAAAATTTTGAATTTGAAAATTTTTC
>NW_021553096.1:0-209 GCF_001605985.2 Dendrobium catenatum
ATTAAAAATATGTTTAAATAAAAATACTCAATTCATATAGAGTGCAAACTTTCATAATTCAATGACTTCTGTTTTACCCAGAGAAAGTCATAAATGTTGCAGTCAAAATATCCAATAATATCAGTACGATAACATATAAAATGTTGTATCATAGAAATTCATTAAATTCAAAGAAAATCTATTAAAATCAAATTTAGGTTTTAGGCTTC
>NW_021553097.1:0-333 GCF_001605985.2 Dendrobium catenatum
TAATTTTATAATTGGTAAGCTTGTCAATCATTTATTAATCTCAAGTAATTCCCGTATCTAATATATGTTTTACATCCATTTGATATCAAAGCATGATAAATCTTAGATGCATGCTAGGATGCCACATTCACATTTGGTAGACGTCTAGGATTGCATCCTACCTCGCCATATTTCTTCATTGCATTATTGTTGCATTAGCATTTTCAAGCCTTAGTTAGAAAATGGACCCTGAACAAATTTAGTGGACTTTAGACTTTATTGTAGGCCAAATAGGAACTATAACACAACAAATCAGAGAAACCCAAGAAGATTTAGCTGACTTTCGCCGCCATG
>NW_021553098.1:0-230 GCF_001605985.2 Dendrobium catenatum
ACGAAATGCCAGGTTTGCCTGCTGAGGTAGCAGTCCATAAACTTGGAGTTCGGCATGATGCCATTCCTATTAAACAAGCTCCTCGATGCATGCGCTTAGAAATCGAGCAACAAGTCGTTTCTGAAGTTAAGAAATTGGCAAAAGTCGGATTCATTCGAGAGGAACAATACCCCTCTTGGGTAGCCAGCGTCGTTCCGGTCTGAAAGAAAAATGGTCAAATTCGGATTTGT
>NW_021553099.1:0-264 GCF_001605985.2 Dendrobium catenatum
TTATGCACGTCCGACATCGAATCAGAAAGCAACAGTCAGTACGCAGATTTTCCAATTCTTTCCAAAATCTCAAACGGTCTAACATACCGTGGACTCAGCTTACTCACCTGACCAAATCTGCTCACACCCTTCATCGGGCTGACTTTGACATACACAAAATCACCAACTTGAAATTCAACAAACCTGTGCTTCTGATTATAATATTTCTGCTGACGGTCTTGAGCCGTTTTCAATCTTTCTTTTATCAAATTGATCTTCTGAGCA
>NW_021553100.1:0-2525 GCF_001605985.2 Dendrobium catenatum
TAATCAACCATCAATGCTAGTGGATTCATTCAAATTGGGCCAAGCCCCATGGCTTTTCCCCCTTTTCAGGTGTTTTCACGTAAAAACACTGGTGTCTCTTATGAATGTTATACCCCCTATCTTTTATTTATTTGTGTGTTGAATTTTCGTATAAAACTAGAATGCTAAACTCCATATCTCTCTACAGCCGTGAATTCTCCAGGACGAAACAAGAATAATTAAAATGGATATGCCACATTTGCTGGTGATAACCTGCAAGGATGAATTTCAGAGCCGATCAACTCTTCCCTTAATATTATTTCATAATAACCACATTTTATAATTGTTTTAATGGATATGGCCGGATGGCTTTACATTGAGTTGGCATTAAGTGGATGCATTTGAACAAATAATTTTCTTGAAAGTTCTTTTAAAGAAAATGTCCTTTAGTGTTTTGGCTCTACCTTGTATCATGATCTACATGGCAAATGAGCAAAATTAAAACAAACATCAGCCCAAGAATTCTACAATCTCTTTAAAGAACCATCAAAGTAGATTTCCCGTAGCTCTTTCTTCAAAGCTATTTTGAGTGGGGTTTTTTGGGCAAATATTGGAAAGGAGGTGCGGGCGTTACAATCTCAATCCATCTTATAAGCTTTTCAATTGGCAAAGTTGATTGAAGAAAGAATTATAGAAGTTAATTTTTCTACATCATCGTCATAGTTTCCCATACCGATGAAAAATTGTTACCACTTTTGCTTCCTAATTCTATCAATCTGTTGGTGCCCAATGCTAGAATAACAAAAACTGATGTTACAGTGCAACCGTTAACAAAAACACAATTGGATGAAATATAATTGAAAGACTTTATAATGACCACACCTGTAAGTTCAACTTGTTTGTTAATGGTGATAAATGATGAGCAGGACCCCTTAAAAGAATTGCTAGTCTCATCCAAAGTTGATATGGGTCCATCTCAAGATCTTCATCTTGAAACAAATTT
This sequence comes from Dendrobium catenatum, assembly GCF_001605985.2. NCBI lineage: Eukaryota > Viridiplantae > Streptophyta > Magnoliopsida > Asparagales > Orchidaceae > Dendrobium > Dendrobium catenatum. Next base: position 983 of record NW_021553100.1, read on the forward strand.
CAATATTTTAGCGCTCAGAACACTATAATTGGAAGCAAAAATAGATATTCAGATTATAATAGCAACTGCTCAACCCATAATTTCATTTAGAGCAGATTTGTTCAAAATCTTGGATTTACCATCATTCCATCAAAATTCTTTATGATAATCGTTGGAAATGAGGATAATCTTGAATGTTCAGAATTTTGTCAACATCTACCAGTAACCATTCAAGTATATTCTTTTGAAATAGATTGTTATGTCCAAACCTATGTAATTGGCGGAGGTCATATTGGGGATATAATGGTTGGAATTGTTGGGTAGAATTGCTATTACAAGAATTTAATAATTGAGTTTACAGAAAAGAAACTTCTATCAAAATTTATAGTTGTTGCGTCCTGGAGTATTTGCGGTGGTAGAGAAATATATAGTTTAATGTCTTAACGTTGTACGAAGATCCAGCTCACAATCAGATAAGAGAGAGGGTGCAGCGTTCATAAGAGACACTAGAGTTTTTACGTGGAAACCCCTGAAAAGGGGTAAAACCATGGGGCCTGGCCCAGTTTGAATGAATCCACTAGTATTTGCAGACGATTACAAATGAGGCCCTTCCTTGGGAGAAGGCCTTGGCTTGATGACACAAATGTACATCATATAGATCGCATTATATGGTGGGAGTAACAATATAGACATGTTTGTTTGGTCGGCACGACCATAGTCGATAGGATGGATGTCGGAAAGATCGTTGTCTGATGATGGAGGTCGGAAGAACCATAGCAGGTGATGGAGGTCGGAAGGACTATAGTAGGTGATGGAGGTCGGAAGGACCGTAGTCGGTAGGAAACAGGGGTCCGAAAGATCGTAGTTGGCAGGAGACTGGGGTCAGAAAGACCATTGTTTGGTGATGAAGGTCGGAAGGACTTTAGTATGCAAGAGATCGATATCAAAAAGACAATTTTCTGGCAATATAGGTCAGAAAGACCGTAATAGGCGACGGAGGCTAGAAGGACCATAGTCGGCAGGAGACATGGGTCTAAAATATCGTAGTTGGCCGGAGACCGGGGTCAGAAAGGCCGTTGTCTGGTGATGGAGGTCGGAAGGACCATAGTAGGTGATGGAGGTCAGAAGAACCGTAGTCGGCAGGAGATAAGGGTCTAAAAGACCGTAGTTGGCTAGAGATTGGGTCAAAAAGACCGTTGTAGTAGGTCGATACTCTGGTAGAACTCTATGCATCAAGTGGTGGCCTGACAGAAGTTTGGGCCTCAGGTGATGGTCCGGTAGAAGTCCAGGCCTCATGTGGTGTCCTGGTGGAGCTCAGGGAATCAAGTGATGATCCGACAGAGGTCCGGGCGTCAGGTGGTGGTCCAGCAGAAGTCCGAGCATCACGTGGTTGTCCGAGAGAAGTTTGGGCCTCAGGTGGTGGTTCGGCACAACCCACGTCCTTAAGTGGTGGTTCAGCAAAGCTCAATGATTAAAATTGCGTATTCGGGTATTGAGGCATTTTTCATTCGTGAGGTGAGGCGTAAGACTCAAGGCGTTTTGAGGCGTAAGCCTCAAAATCAAA
>NW_021553101.1:0-219 GCF_001605985.2 Dendrobium catenatum
TGGATGTTCACTTTCTTTTTGTTCAAAGTCCTCTGGAGTCTTTATATGTCCAATTTCATGTTCAAATTGACTTGAATTTGGTTCAAATTTGATTTCATTTTATTTGAGTTTGGTTTTTAGAAATCTTTTGAATTTTGATTATGATTCACAGGTCCACAGTTCATGTTCAAAATTCACTGCTCCTTGTTTGGTCCAAACATTTTGTTCTTTTGAGTTCAA
>NW_021553102.1:0-248 GCF_001605985.2 Dendrobium catenatum
TACGTGGAATTGAAATTGTTTCCAAAATGAGAGAGCCCCTTTAGGAAATCAATTTAATAGGAATCGTCTATGGAGAGGTGGCTGAGATTTGGGAAATCTTTCCAGGAATTGTTGGGAAGGGAGTTTAGGAAGTAATTAAAGAAGATTTAATGGGATATGGAGAGAGGGCCGGCGGCAAGCATAGACCATGGGGAGATTAATTAGAATAATAAAAACTCCTTAATTTAGGTAAGCGATTTGGGAAAATT
>NW_021553103.1:0-212 GCF_001605985.2 Dendrobium catenatum
GGAAAGAAGAAAAGAAGAAGAAAGCAGGAAGGAAAAAGAACAGGGAAGGTTGGGAAACTGTATTTTTCTGTATTCAATAATCTGCCTTTTTCCTCCTTCTCCCGGGCATTACATACTTCCTGTTGCTATAAGAAAAATAATAAGATAAAAACTAAAAATGCTGAGTTGGCCACTAATTGGCAGAAAAGGGATAACCGCCTAAAAGCTGAAAA
>NW_021553104.1:0-933 GCF_001605985.2 Dendrobium catenatum
GTTTTCTGCATTCATAACAAATCACTTCATTAGAAACCTTGCCATTTTTATTAAACTTACCTCTATTCCATTGCTGGCGTCTCTTCTACTTCCTCTTTAGAAAGCTTCTGAATTATCTAGTCATTATTGCAATATCGTCTTCATCCTCAAGTTGTGAGTGTTCACTCTCTAACTCTTCCACTTTTAGTGTTATATTCTTCTCCTTTCGTGGTTCACCTGCATCAATCTTTCTTTGACTTACTCCTTGCTCATAAGTAATGAGTGAACCTAGAAGATTGTCAATAGAATAAATGTTTAGATCTTTAGACACTGTAATTGTAGTAATTTTAGCATCATAAGCAGTAGGTAAACAACGAAGAATCTTATTAACCATTTCAGCATTAGTTAATTCCCTACCAAGTGCATGCAAAGAAGTGATAATTTGTGTGAATCTTGTGTACATGTCAGAAATAGATTCATTTGGTTTCATGCGAAACAACTCATAATCATGTAACAAGATATTGAGTCTTGATTGCATAACCTCATTAGTTCCTTCATAAGTTATACAAAGTCTATCCCATATGTCTTTTCTACTTTTGCAAGTGCAAACCCGTATGTAGTCTTCAATTTTTAAAGCACAAAAGAAGATATTTAAACATTTGGCATTTAATTTAGCTAAGTCACGTTCTTCTATAGTCCAATCTACAAAAGGTGTTTCTACTCTAACTCCATCAACTAATCTAGTTGGTTTTGTATAGATCGAACCACTATAAACACCCTCTGAGTATTGCACTAATACCAATAGTGTCTCTCCTTTTGCACCCACTACAAGGCGGAGAAGCCTTTACAAACACTCTTTTCACCACTACCTTGTGCGGTAGAGAACCGTCATCCTTTACACAATCCACAGTGTTGGTAGAGAACCGTCCGTCCTTTCACACTCTCCTAGTGTGG
>NW_021553105.1:0-1693 GCF_001605985.2 Dendrobium catenatum
AAAAAAAAAAATTTAAATTTTTTTTAATTAAAACCCATGGAGGGACCTACGCGTTAATTAAAGGTAAAAATATGAAGTCCTTAAAAGGACCTCGCGCTCACTATTGCTCATAAGAGCTACGAAAATAAAGATAAAAAAACCTACGAGCACAAGGTCCTTACTAAAGACAAATACATAATAACCTAGGTGCATTATATGGTGCTTAAGAATGAGCACCCAAAAAGAGGGAAGAAAGAAGAACTATCTATCACAAATTGCTTCCCATCAAAAATCCATAAACCCCTTCTTCCAGCACAGAAAACCTGCACAAGCAATAGAAAACCCACAAAAAACCATCAAAAAATAGAACAGTAGAAAAAATTAAAAGCACTAAAGACCTAACGGTACCACCAACAATCCGAGAGGATGGCAACAGTTATACTAAGACAGCAATAAAATGGCTTCCAGGGAACGAAAAACATTCTCCCATTAGAGAGAAGAACAATGCAATTCCATACGGCCACACCCAGCCAACTCCACACCCCCAAATAATACACCAAAGAATTCCAACTCTTCCACACCACCATATACCCCAATTTAATCCTCCACACCCAGCCAACATCACACAGATTTAGATTCCCCAAGTAAGACCTCCACATCACCAAAAAATAAATCAGGGAATGCCAACTCCACCCCCGCACCCACTGTAGGCCACAAAACATAAGGAACACACCAACCTCACCAAAATATGGTCTACCAGGCTCTAGAAAAAACACCAAACATTAAAACTTAGCATAAAGCACAGCCCAACACATACAAATCACAAAGAAAATAAAAGTAAACCTGGAACACTTGATATAGAATAAGCCAGCCAAATAAGGAAAAAGATAGCAGGATCCTAATACATGTCCTCACAGAAAAGGAGGAACAGAGCAACCAGGGAAAATCAAAACCACCCGCAAAATAACCCGAAATTAATGACAAACATATAGAAAACCTATTTGATCTAATTTGACAAGGCCTTGAACATAGACAGACAATTGCTCCAGAAAAAGCTCCTTATAATAAACATAGACCCAAAATGGCCAAGGCCTGTGCAGCAGCCTTCTCATCCACCTTAATAAAAGAATAAGAGTAAGAAAAAGACTTCAACTCATCTTAAATATTTCTCCTGATGTAAAATAGATGAGGGTCTCACCTACTATCTTCTTTATCAAGACTCAACAGGCTGTCAAAAAATGAATCAGGCTCTAAAACAATGTTCTGAATCGAAGAAATATTGCAAAGCTTTAACCCATGCAGAACACCCAAAAAAAAGGTCATGTGACTATCCTCAACAAAAGCCGGCCTAGTAAAGCTAGAAATGTATAAACCAAGATGATTTTGTATGATACCAGCATAGCCATAATTACTACCAAGTTTAACCCAAGCCACATTCAACTTGAAATAATTAAGATTAGGCTTACACCAACTCATGCAAATAGATCTAATTTGAGTCTTATCCAGCTCCCCATTAACATCAAAAAAAGAAAGGGTATAATAAAAATTTCTAAATATCTTTATAGAAAGCAAATTAGCAGAGAAAAGCGCAATGACCTTATCTTTAACTTTGTGAATAATTCTCTGGTGATTCATCTCCACCCCATAAAAATGAGAGTCATTTCTTTCCAACCATACGAACCATAAAATAAGAGAAGAAATCACATTTCTAATA
>NW_021553106.1:0-325 GCF_001605985.2 Dendrobium catenatum
AGACACCTGTCCAATTTCTCTAAAATTTGAGCTCCTCTAGTTTTATTATTGCACCAATTGAATTTGGGACCCATAGGCTTCACCTAATGTAGATCATTATGAATCATGAAATTCTTCATATCCATAGAACCTTGAGACATGATGAATTTTTTTCCCCTCTTTTTTCATCCTGAGAAAGCACACAGTTAAAGTCTCAACAAACTATCATATGATAGTTAACAGAACAATGTCTCTCCAAGCATTTCCATAATCCTTTTCTTATTATAGCTTTAGGACTTGCATAGACCGATGCCACCTTCCAACAACCCTTATTAAGGATTGTTAA
>NW_021553107.1:0-1121 GCF_001605985.2 Dendrobium catenatum
GAACCATTGTTGGTAGGAGACCAGGGTCTGAAAGACCATTGTTGGAAGGAGACCGAGGTCTGAAAGACCATTGTCTTGTGATGGAGGTCGGAGTGATCGTAGTAGGCGCCGGAGGTCAGGAGGACCGTAGTCGGTAGGAGACTAGGGTCAGAAAGACCATTATCCTATGATGGAGGTCGGAGTGACCGTAATAGGCGACGACGGTCGGGAGGACCGTAGTCGGCAGAAGACTGGGGTCAGAAAGATGTTGTCCTTTGATGGAGGTCGGAGTAACCGTAGTAGGCGACGGAGGTCGGGAGGACCGTAGTCGGCAGAAGATCAGGGTATGAAATACCGTTGTTGGCAGGAAACCAGGGTCTGAAAGACCGTTGTTGGCAGGAGACCGAGGTCAAAAAGACCATTTTCTTTTGATGGAGGTCGGAGTGACCGTAGTAGGCGACGGAGGTCGGGAGGACCGTAGTCGACAGGAGACTGGGGTCAAAAAGACCGTTATCCTGTGATGGAGGTCGGAATGATCGTAATAGGCGATGGAGGTTGAGAGAACCGTAGTCGGCAGGGCGATACTTCGGTAGAAATTTGGGTGTAAGATGGTGGTCCGGCGGAGTCTGGGCCTTAAGTTCCGGCAGAAGTCAGGGCCTCAGGTGGTGATCAGGCGGAGCAACAGCATCAGGCGGTGGTCCAGCGAAGGTGAGGGCCTCAAGTAGTGGTCCAGAAGAAGTTCGGGCCTCATGTGGTGGTCTGGCGGAGCAACGGTGTCAGGCGGTGTTCCGGTGGAGGTGAGGGCCTCAAGTGGTGGTACGGAAGAAGTTCGGGCCTAAGGTGGTGGTTAGGCAGATCAACGACGTCAGGCGGTGGTCCGGCGGAGCAACGGCGTCAGGCGGTGGTCCGGCGGAGATGAGGGCCTCAAGTGGTGGTCCAGTGGAGCACAGGGTATCAGGTGTGGTCCGGCTGAAGTCCGACGGTGGTCGAGGAGGCAAGGAAGCAAGAGCGATCTCTGATCTCTCTCTTTTTTCCTTAGGCTTGGGGGGTTCCTTTTCAAGAGGAGAGGGTGCTCAATTTATAGATTTCTAGAGTAGCATGGCCCGTAAATAGGTGAGAGAACAAGGGTAAATGGGGAGTGG
>NW_021553108.1:0-248 GCF_001605985.2 Dendrobium catenatum
ACCTTTTCACGTATATGCTCATTTCGTATCCTATCATCTCTAAGGGTAAAGCCACTCATCCACCAAATCTTTTTAGGTCTACTCCAACCTTTTCACGTATATGCTCATTTCGCAACCTATGCTCCAAAACTCGCTCCCATAGTTTTAAAGTATGATACATTAACTTAATACCTCTATAATTCGCACAATCTTGTACATCACCTTTATTCTAAAAAATATGAATTAACACACTCATTCTCCACTCATCT
>NW_021553109.1:0-239 GCF_001605985.2 Dendrobium catenatum
GGAATCGTTCAAAAATGCTGGGATCGTCTCTCGAGCTTTGGGGAGCACCAACCTATTCAGCCTCCTCCCGTGAGCTCGGATGGCCAAGATTGAATCAGAGGTCTCGGATTGATGCCAAGTGGAAAGGGGCACCATTCCAGAGAGCTCGTGAGCTTTAAGCCGGCGAGCCACAGCCTTTGGAAGGCTTTCGGTGAGGATCGGTCTGGGGGGACCACCAGAGCTTGCTCTCCATTGGTTCT
>NW_021553110.1:0-348 GCF_001605985.2 Dendrobium catenatum
CATTGCACCAAGGAAATGATTGGTCATTAATGGAGGGATGCGGCGTCGCGACCATGTGGCTTACTTATCTGAGTCAGCAATGCCATGTGACCGTAGGATCTCCCACTGTTTGATCGAACGGTAGAGATTAAATACTAAGGTTCAATCTCAATCGAGCGAGATCAAAGGATGGATATCCCATCTTCGCTGTTTAGAATGTAGGGCCTAGATCAAACTGAACAGAGATCTCAGCCTACCGCGGGTTACATGGCTGAAGCGGGGTGCAATGTGATGAGATCTTGATTGTTGATCATAAGATTAATGGCTGACATTTCTTACACCTGGTCTAGGTTATGAAGATACCCTAGA
>NW_021553111.1:0-231 GCF_001605985.2 Dendrobium catenatum
TTTTCCTAAAAAGCTAGTACACACAAGAGCCAAAAATAAATCTTCCAAAATGTGTTATGAGAAAACAGTAATAAAAAACAATAATATTTGGAATCATCAAAATATACAAGTTACAAAAATATAAATCATGCAAAGCTAAATAGCAACTTTCTCAACAAGATAGTTGAAAGAAAGAACAGAACATTAATTGAAGTCGTTAGAGCCATGTTGGAAAAATATTCAGTTCCCAAA
>NW_021553112.1:0-404 GCF_001605985.2 Dendrobium catenatum
TATAGTGCCATTTCTAAATAAAGAAAAAGGGAAATAGTATAACGTGCAATAACAGAAAACTAAAACAAAAAGTGAGGGGTGCTGCGGTAGTGTGGTGTTTCATGGCATACAGTATTATATTCCTGCGGGTTATGATAGTCCCATCACTCCTCCCCTCCTTCAGAAGAGCTGCTCCCGGGCGATGTTAGAGTTGTATTCACGTCATCTGGAGGATGATATTCGTGAATATCTGCCACATTGAAAGTGGGTGAAGTTTGGATATGAGCAGGTAAATCGATGACATAAGCATTGTCATTAATCTTCCGCAAGACGGAGAAGGGACCAATTTTTCGTGGACTAAGCTTGGAGTACGTTCCCGTAGGAAATCGTTCACGATGCATTCTGAGCATGACCAAGTCACCCGG
>NW_021553113.1:0-373 GCF_001605985.2 Dendrobium catenatum
CGGGAAGCATCGAAGGAAAATCAAGTCGGACTCTCTCTCTCTCTCTCTCTCGCTCGCTAGCCGGTTGAGTGTTCTCTCTTCCTCTAATTTGCAGACTGCTATCTTCCATCCATGCAACTTCGGATTCGTGTGGTATGCTTTCGCGAAAGCTAGGGCTTTTGAATGTCGTCAACTCAATGGAAATATAAGCCCTCTGTATCTGGATCTAAAGAAACCCTAAAAGCTCATTGCCAAACACGAATTCGCGTCGGGAGCTCTCTGGGAAAGGCATCAACGGTTTGAAGGAGAAGGGTTCGCGACGGGAGCTCTCTCGGGGCAAGCATCGACGGAATCGGTGGCGTGTCAAGGAGTAGATGGGTTCGTGACGGGCTAG
>NW_021553114.1:0-517 GCF_001605985.2 Dendrobium catenatum
CCCCCTGTCTTGCAGGGACATTTCAGAATGAAATAGAGTTGGAATATAAGATTTTAAATATTCATTTGGGGATCTCGGCGTATAGCACGATGTCGACCCAAATGAATGTTTAAAATGCCCCCTATCTCGCAGGGACATTTTGGGTAGGCTTTTTGTACATTTGAGATTTTAAATATTTATTCGAGGATTTCGGCACGCAGCGCGATGTCGACTCGAATAAATATTTAAAATGCCCCCAGTCTGATGAGGGATTTTGAAATGCGTTCTTGCTATACAAGAGAATTTCAAAATATAAGCAAACATGCATTGATAATTATGTACATAAAACTTTGATAATTGTAAAGTACATTAGTCATGACATTTTCATGCATGATACTTCTTTAAATGTCGACCGTTGATGGGCGGCATAGGCCTTTGACCATTCAAATCGATCAACTGATAAGTTCCTCCTTGGTACACCTTCTCGACGACGAAGGGGCATTCCCAATTGGATATGAATTTGCCACCAATTTTTCGG
>NW_021553115.1:0-997 GCF_001605985.2 Dendrobium catenatum
AGAGTAGTAGTATATAGAGCATAATGTAATTATAAAGTATAGAGTAGTAGTGATGATGTGAAACAACCAGGAATTATAAGAAAATAATAAAACTATTGTAAGCTTGCTACTTTAAGGCTAATGAGTTACAAGAAATAATTTGAAGAACTATTCATGAAGTCTTGCTCTAGTAGGCAGTTACAACTTAGGAGAACAAATCAATTTAAAACAAAATCGACAAATTATTGTAAAGCTGAATGCACTCGTAATAATAATCCACAGGTTAATATCAAAAGCTTTCACCTCGAGTTCCCTTCTCTTACTCACACTCTATGCGGATGTTCAACACAGAGTGATCTTTAGCAAACCAAACGATGCCACCAAGAGGGTGATGACGTCGATGGTCTTGATCCACAGGAGAGTAGCCGAAGATGGAGGCACGGGTGGATGTCCGATGAGTTGCCACTGCACTAATGGTCGTTGTCGTCAATCGTCTCGGTGAGGCGAAGAAGTATGCGATCCATGGAGTCTTCAACATAATCTTCAAACTCCCAAACGGGATCAAAGAAGGGTGATCGAATAATGTCGATTTACCATTGGGAGTTATACACAAATCCGTGGTCGACTTCCGGATCGGCCATCCATGAGCATGGAGAGTCTTCTTCTTGATGTGAGCCTTAGAGGAGCCGGCGTATAGGCTAGGGAGAAGAGAAGGGAGGGGTCGGCAGTGGGGCTTCTTTGGTAGGGGGAACTAGGGGATGAGGGGCTAGGGTTTAAAATTGAGTGGTGGATACGAAGATACGAAATCTTAAAAATCTGAAATTTAGTTCAGAATTTTCTAAGGAGGGAAAGATGTCAATTGATCCCTCAAATATTTCTCAAATAGCCAAGTAGGGGGGCCGGCGGTTTATTGGCTTAGGGAGGCAATTAATTTGAATTAGGGAAGGAATTGGGGAGGGAAATCGGAAAGGAGTGGGGGCCGTCCATATATGGAGAGAATTAGCTGTCAAGGTTTAAT
>NW_021553116.1:0-223 GCF_001605985.2 Dendrobium catenatum
ATGAGTTTAAATAAACCATATAGAATTATAATTGAAAATTTTTCAAAACTATTTTAGAGATTAGATATCATACAAATTTTGTTTTCTTATAGACAAAACATGAAAAGGTTGGAGTTGCTTCAGTAGAAGATAAGATTAGAGAGAGTCGTCTTAGATGGTTTGGTCATATAAAACGGCAGCCTTTCAATGACCCGGTTAGGAGAATAGATGTATTAGATTTGAC
>NW_021553117.1:0-326 GCF_001605985.2 Dendrobium catenatum
AATCACATGTAGTTTCTTCTCCTTACACCTATGCCCCGGTGTAAACTTCTCATCAAATAGGTAGCAAAGGCCCCTGACCCTTTTTTCCTTCAACTCTGAATCAGTCAATCTTTTGAACCCTCCTTGGTTCATTGCAGTAGTGGGTTTCTCCTTGGCTATCTCCCTAGGAGGAAGGATGGTAGTCGCCCTTGGTCCTCCAATCATGAGTGGTGGTCGGTAAGTGGGGTAAGACACCCCTGATCTCCTCGGTGGCTCCATCTTCATCTTGTCCTCTACAAGCTGTGCAGTTTCCATGACCTTCACTAACCCCTGTGGAGCAACTACTC
>NW_021553118.1:0-376 GCF_001605985.2 Dendrobium catenatum
GCAAATGTCTAGTGAGAACATTTGTGACTAAAGCAAAAAATATTGGTCTGAAGGCTGATCCTTGATGTAATCCAACCGAATAAGGAAAGTACTTGGTCAAACTAACTTGTGACATGTTAAAAGTTAAATTCTCATCTAAATCTAATAAAGAAAGATCATTTCAAATATTTTCTAACCAAGTCATTGAAGGTCTACCTCTACTATGCTCGATCTCCCTCTATCTCTCTCGCTCACTCTCTCACTTTATCTCTCTCTCTCTGTGGATCTCTCTCTCTCTCTATTACCTCTCTCCCTCTCTCTCTCTCTATCTCTCTCTCCCTCTCTCTTTCTATCTCTCTCTCTCGCTCTCTCTTTCTATCTCTCTCTCCCTCTCTCA
>NW_021553119.1:0-250 GCF_001605985.2 Dendrobium catenatum
GGGACCAAAATCGAATAATTTGAACAATCAATTTGAATTTGAGTTTGAATGGGATGTCGTTTCTAGCACTTGAACTTGTACTTGGAACTCGAACTGTACAACATCAAGAAACGCAAACTGAACTCAAGCTGGATCCGAAATAGGGACTTGAGTTTGAATGAGATGCCAAGAGTTGAACCGATAACGACATACAAGACTCAAGCATGGGGTGGAACTTGAACTCGGGTCTTATGAAATACATAGGACCAGG
>NW_021553120.1:0-257 GCF_001605985.2 Dendrobium catenatum
TAGGTATGGGTTCCATTGACAATTTGATTTCTTCTCAAACCATTTGCACTACCAAGGTTAGTACTTTCATTGACAGAGGTTCTTGGAATGTTAATATGTTGAGACCTTTTTTACCTGAGGCTATTGTTAATCAAATTTTAAGCATTCCTTTAAATATTATTGAGAATGACCGGATTTTATTTAAAATTGCTACTAATGGTCTTTTTAGCATTAAAGAGGATTGGAATGATTTTAGGATCATTAAGGAGTCTTCTAGG
>NW_021553121.1:0-262 GCF_001605985.2 Dendrobium catenatum
AAACAGGACGGAGGAGATTGGATGGTATGAGAGAGATCAAAAATGATACGAGGCTTAAGATGTCCAGTTTTAGCACGGGTGACCATATGGTGATGCGGTGGTGGAGTATTTGAAGTAGTGTTTGTGGGGGAGGTAAGACTCGGTTGAGGTGAGATGGAAGCTGGTCTGGGATTTACCGGGGGTGAAGGTACTGTATGTACCGGAGTGGGAGAGCTAAACGTCGGGTGTGTAGAATTATTTGAAATTTGAATTGGAGGGAAGA
>NW_021553122.1:0-301 GCF_001605985.2 Dendrobium catenatum
CCATTTTTTTGAGCAACATAAGTATCAATACTCTTCACATCCCAAACCCGTTTTTCTCCTGTTCTAAACTTAATCCCGGAATTAGTAAATACTGGGAAGTAAGATTTGCACCATTTCTCTTTAATATAAAAACTAAAATTTGAAATATTGGCATCCAGTTTACTAGGATTTAACCACATTTAACATGCGCAACAGTTTTTAGAATTTAAAGGCTACATGATTTTACAATAATTGGATTTACAAGATAGAGAAGATGGAGGGTTACACTGAAAAGATGTTTAACCCAACAAAATGACTTTTT
>NW_021553123.1:0-221 GCF_001605985.2 Dendrobium catenatum
CTTGCTATAAGTAGGGATTAAGGGGGGATTTCTAGGATTATGCAAGAATTGAGTTTTCTCTTAGCCACCTTAGTTCCTTTCTCTAAGTTTTCTAGGGTTTGTAGTGGGAGACCTTGTCCTTCTCGAAGTGGACAAATTGTATCTTATTTCTTTTGGATTTATAATGCAAAGGTTCTTGTTCTTTCTCTCATCCCTCTTGTGTTTATTTTTCTTGGATTTGG
>NW_021553124.1:0-460 GCF_001605985.2 Dendrobium catenatum
GTAGATTAGGAGTATGAGTCAAACATTGTATTTTCCAGTTATCGTATTTTTACTTTATTGAGTCTGGCCACAAAATGCGTAAGAGTAAGAGCAACCACGCACACACACAGGGGGAGAGTTTTTTTTTTTAACTGCAAAATGTAATTAAAATTCTTCTCTAGAGATCGTACTGTACGATTTTATTTCGTACCTAACGATCCAAGCTATGTGGACAATTCTGTGAATAGATCGTACTGTACGAATTCTTTCGTACTGTACGATATGTTCAGATTCAAAACCCTAGCCGTGATTTAATTTAAGTAAGTGATTTTGCGCCGTTCAGACTGTACGAACAGGTTCGTACTGTACGATCCTTTTTTAATACTTACTTAAATTAACCCGTGATTAGTGCATGTAATCCATGCCTAATTAAAATTTGAACGTTGTACTGTACGAACTCGATCGTACCATACGATGAACA
>NW_021553125.1:0-317 GCF_001605985.2 Dendrobium catenatum
ATATTATCTTAATGTCTTAATCATTTCATTAAATTTGTTAATTAAACGAATTTTATGATAGTTCTTATTAATTGTTAATTGCAATTTTTATGCTTAATATACATATCATTAAAAATATTTATTTTAGAAAATATATTTAATCCTTAAATTCTCATTAAATTTGTTAGGTTTTGTATATTAATTGTTTTAATTAAATAAGTATAGCTTGATTTGTTAGATAGGGAATTGGAGCCTACTTTCTATTCTATTGAATCTGTTGACTTGTTTTACATATAATTTCATATATAATTGATACATCATCACAAAATTAGCTTGAT
>NW_021553126.1:0-391 GCF_001605985.2 Dendrobium catenatum
TATATAGAAAGTCTTAAGAATAATTATTTTATATGTTGAGATGAGTATTTCATAAAAATTTCTTATGAAATTATTCTGATATGTAGATAATCTTCAAGAACTTATTTTGATCAAAATCACTCCTCAATTATAAATATTTCCTAGGCAACATCATGGATATTCTCTAAGGATGATAATTTTGACTTAATTAGGAGTCAACCATTCCAATATTAGCATTTTAGCTTTTTTTTCCATTCAACTGATCATCAATATCAATTAAAGCAAACAGTTCATGCAACATTTAAGTGACAAAAAGTTTTATTCTGAACAGTATAGGCTTCTTGATTCTTGACACCAAAATTTACCAAAAAGTAGAAGAAATGTAACATAACAACATTACTTGATAGAGTCA
>NW_021553127.1:0-294 GCF_001605985.2 Dendrobium catenatum
TCTACTTAGTTAGAGGAGGTAGTCGACCCAACCTGATATAAGGATCATTGTCGGCAGCCATGGGTTGCTTCATCAAAGGGTACCTAGTAGACCTGCGTTGAATGTTTGTCTAAAGGGACAAATTGGAATCCACCTTAGTTAACAGAGGGCTTTGTGCCCTATCGATCATATCCCATTGATTCATATCTCAAGGATTTAATGTCATTAAGGAACGTATTGGCTCTGGCCATAATCGGTATTTCGTGGTGCTATTTGGCGGCAAAGCCACTCGGTTCAGAGGGCCCCGGGTCATAA
>NW_021553128.1:0-262 GCF_001605985.2 Dendrobium catenatum
AAGAGAACTCTTGTAGTAGAAGAGCAATTTCAATTAGTAGAAGAGTCCAGCCATGTGGTATTTGATGAATCAGATAAGCCCTCTGAATCTAAAATTGAAGATGATGAAATAGAGGCAATTCAAGGAGTAGAGACTATGACCTTAGGAGAAAGAGTAGAACCTCAGAAAGATTTGCCTAGAGAATGGAGATATTCTTCTAGTCATCCAAAAGAGTTAATTTTAGGTGACCCTTTAGAAGGTGTAAGAACTAGGCATGGACTTA
>NW_021553129.1:0-480 GCF_001605985.2 Dendrobium catenatum
CACACTATGTATAAGGATTATACAAACTATGAATAAGGTATATAAGTTTATACACACTATGTACAGGTTTATACACACTATGTACAGGTTTATACAAATATTGTTTATGCTATGTACAATATAATACATGCTATGTACAAGTATTATACATATTATGTATAAGCATTATACACACTATGTACACGCTATATACGAGCATTGCACTTACTATATATATGAATTATACACATTATATATAAGTTTATACAAGCATTCTATACTATTTTTAATGCTATATAAAAGTATTATACACACTATGTACATATTTATACATGCTATGTACAAGCATTATACATACTATTCATAAGTATTATACGATCTGAATAAGTTTATATGCACTATGTACAAGTTTATACAAATTATATATAAGCATTACACATGTAATATACAAGCATTATACATGTTATATAAAAGTATTATACATACTAAGAATAAATTTAT
>NW_021553130.1:0-515 GCF_001605985.2 Dendrobium catenatum
ATGTTTGTTCTACTATGGATTCAAAACATATAAAAAAATAGCTATTGCATCTTTTCCTCATATATATTGCGTGCATGTGAACATTTTAAGTAATGTTTCTTTGGTAAATGAAGATTATCCCATCTAGTTGTCTTTGTGTCACTTATATAGCAATTACTACAATTTGTATTTGCTATTGATGAATCAAATAGCTCCACCCAAAGGCTTGCTGAGACTTTTTATCATTCATGATTTTGTTTTAGTTGAGCTATATGATGATCATCTACTGTCCTTGTGTTCATTTTGAGTTATGTCAGGTAATTTGCCACACAACTTCTCTATTTAGTGTTGGTGTTGCCTTGCTTCAAAACAGGCAATAAAGCAATACAATAAAAAAGTTAAAATGCTCTCTTCAAGTTTGCATGACTAAATGTATGCATGATTTGGTGCTTTTACTGGATTTTTACTTGATCTACTTAAACATTATCCATTCTGAATAATGAATCAGATAATTGGAGTATTAAAGCAATCAGGAG
>NW_021553131.1:0-269 GCF_001605985.2 Dendrobium catenatum
TTCTGATCAGTTGAAGCTTCAGATGAGGTTAAAAATGTTGAATTCATTTTTAATTTACTAGATGAGGTTGTTGAGGAGATTGGGGAGCAATTGGTTGTTTAGGTGGTGACTGAAAATACTAGTGCATACAAAGCAGCTGGTCAAATGTTGATGGAGAAGAGAAAACACCTATATTGGACCCCCTGCGCAGCACACTGTATCGATCTCATATTGGAGGAACTTGGTGATTTATCTCAACACAAGAGCGCTCTTTCTAGGGCGAAGAAGAT
>NW_021553132.1:0-618 GCF_001605985.2 Dendrobium catenatum
TGGTTTGACTCAGCTTGGGCTGAAACCGGGCTCAATTCGAAGTCAAAATCTAGGTCGACCTGGGTTCGAGACGGCTCAACAAAATTAATCATACAAAACCGGGCTCGCAATAACGATCAATTTAAATCAAATTAAGTACGACGCGTCGAAAATCACCTAATCGAGTCTAACTGAGCGCAGTCGAGTCTAATCCGGCTTGGGTCGGGTCGATTCGAGCTCGAATTGGGCTCGGCGAGGTCCAATTAGATCGATCGAAAGGGCTCGAGCACACTCGAGCCAAAATCGATGTCAACAAACGGACCCCAAACATATGCGGAGAACAATGGGTAAACCGTATATGTTGGCGTTGACCTCCCTATCTCTAGGAAGGGTCAAGTAACAGAACTCACTAAAGAGATGCAATCAATCTAAAATCAACCGATGAGAATCAAGTCAATGAAGAGAGAAAGCAGGTCAACTATCTGCCCAACCAAAGTGGGAAGATAAGAGAATGAAAATCTAACTGTTGGAACCCCGTGAAAGGTACAAGCAACATCTTATGCGTCCAAAGAGACTGCTCTTGCAGCTAAGAACGAATTTTTGATGGGGAAATATGTCGCCAAAAAGAAGCAGTGGATT
>NW_021553133.1:0-233 GCF_001605985.2 Dendrobium catenatum
TTTACCTTGATCCCCTCTGACATAAGGAGAAATCATAAGAACATTCCTAACCTTGCTTCAAAAGTACACTTAAAGGGGTTCAACCTTATTTTGTATTTTTTGATGGTGGCAAATGTCTCCTTCAGATATTTTATATATTGGCCAAGCGACTTGATCTTCACTAAGTGGTTAACCAAATATACCTCTATGTTCATTCCCTTTTAATCATTGAAGACTTTATCCATCATTCTTTG
>NW_021553134.1:0-1251 GCF_001605985.2 Dendrobium catenatum
ATTGGAAGCCCCCCAATACTCCAAAGGTAAATTTGGCAACCTGATCCAAACCGGCGATGTAAATCCTCTCAAGGATTTAGAGGATAGTCCAGCAGCCCATTGTTCAACTCCAATAATTTGTCCAGCTACATACCAAGGTCCCCCAAGCAATACATCATCCCTAGCTTCTCTACTTTCAAACCAACACAAGAAGCAATCCGATCCCATAGTAGTAACCTGTGTAAGCCCAAAATGACCCCACTTCCTTTGAAGCTCATTCTGCACAATATAGAAAGGGAGGCGACGTCCTAACAGGCTTCCAACCAGTGTCCTGCTAAGCTTGCTAACATTTGTTCTTGCTTCATTAAGATCTAAATTTACCAGGCCATCTTCTCTCATGAAGCTACCAACCTCATCAACCAACGACAATTGCACTGCTGTGGACTTCTTCCAAGCATTAGAAGCTGCGCCAATCTCATCCACCTCCTTCTTAACCGGCCTGGTTAAGCTAGGAGTCCGAACATCCTGCAGGGAGCCAGAAGAAACATTTCCCCAAACACCTGAACTGCAAACTTTGTCCATAACCGAACCATACCCTTCAGCATCCTCATGTTCACGCCTGGACACTTGCCCAGTTCCCATAGCTGCATTCGACAAACCAAATTTGAAAACCGGCAAAATACCTTCCACTTTCTTCTCAGTCTCCATCACATTCCAGACCGAAGAAAATTTCTTCACCTCTCCAATACGACCCACATTGCCAAAAGTGAACATCACTTTGTTTGGTTCAAACATAGGATTATCAACCATTCTACTTTCCTCGCCCCGTGCATTGGACTCCCGCAGTTCCCCCGTCTTAGGATTCAACAATCCCTCCTGTGAAGCTCCCGTCGTGCACTCCTGAACACCTGGATTTGAATCAGCCTGCTCCATATCAACACAATCAGTGTTAACCTCTCTTAAGAACTCCTCTACTTCACTACCACCAATAACCTCCATGACATCGTCCAGCTCAGAAGCTCCAGATCCAGCTTCCACAGTCACCGTCTCAACATCAGACTTCCCAGATGCAGCCGTTCCTTTTCCAGAAACTCCAGATCTAGCTCCCCGAACACCAACAGATGGCCGATCCTGAACCAGTCGGCTACCCTCAGCTCCAATCTCCGCCAGTCCTCCAGTATTCCCAAACGAAAGCCTCCTCTCACCAAAGCTCCCTCCGCTATTACCAGCATCAGATCCCACAATAATCCTCCCACCATCTCTCGATCCAGA
>NW_021553135.1:0-289 GCF_001605985.2 Dendrobium catenatum
GTCCGGCGCTTCTAGCATGTAACTTCTTCACGGAGCCCGGCGGAAAGCGTTCCGGACGGATCCGTACCATCACAAAGTCTCCAACTGCGAATTCTTTAAATCTTTTCTTGTGATCTGCAATAAGTTTATAATTGGAATTACTTTGTTCAATTCTTCTTTTAATTTCTTTGTGAAGCTCCTGTATATGAGATGCAAATGTATATGCTGACTCAGATGTTCTACCTAAGGGACTCATGGGGATGAGGTCAATTGGCTGCCTAAGCGGGTATCCATACACAATTTCAGCAGG
>NW_021553136.1:0-435 GCF_001605985.2 Dendrobium catenatum
GGTTTCATAAAGGTTTCTCCAAGCAAGAATCCAAGTCATCTTCTCCGATCATCATCCTTGGTTCCTTGGAGTTTTGAGAGAGGCCTACTTCAGCAATTGATTGATGTTCTCTGCCTTCTTTAGGAGGAAGCAAAAGGAGTTGGGTTCTCTACCTGCTTTAGGAGGAAGAAAAAGGAGTTGGGGTTACTGCCTACATTAGGAGGAAGCAAAAGGAGTTGGGTTCTCTGCGTCACTAGAGTTAGTGGAAAGGAGTTTTTTGTATGGGCTTCTCCGCCTTATTATGGGCACAAAAAGAGAGACTCTTAGTTTAGTTCAATACCAGAAGGAGATGATCCGGGGAGTGGACATAAGTCAAGTTGACCAAACCACTATAACATCTGGTGTGCTCTTTCTTATTATTTTTCTGCATTAAATTTCTGTACTTTAATTTCTGTG
>NW_021553137.1:0-281 GCF_001605985.2 Dendrobium catenatum
TGAATTCTATGGGTTGCTAGTTGCCATACGAAAATAAATTAGCTTTTGCACCAAAAAAGGTAGAAATGGCAGCGTATTTCATATTTTGTATTTCCACAGAATTATATGTGATAATTGATAAACCTACTTCTTCACAATCGCATTAATTCGAGGGGTACTTGTCAAATTATAAATTTATTTATGTAAAACTACCAAATTATGCCTATAAATGTATCATTATAATTATTAAAAATTGAACTATCTCGAAAGCCATTATTTTTCTTTTTTCACCACGTCAAAAT
>NW_021553138.1:0-363 GCF_001605985.2 Dendrobium catenatum
AAGAATTTATATATTTTTAATACAAATTAAGAAAAAAAAAAAAAACATGAGACCATGACTAATTCTTCTTCCAATGAATCTAAAAATATAGGTTGGTGTTAGTTTTAAGCTCTATTTTAGAGTTCGTTTGTGCGAAATTAATTTTTTTGAAAGTTGTCTTAAAAAATAGTTTTTTAGTACAAATTTTTTTTTTTTAAATAGTAAAAAAAAATAGTGAGATCGATATTGTGGTTTGAAAAGTAAAAAAAAAATGAAAAAATTGTCTCAAATAAAATCTTAATCTTAATGTAAAGAATGAATAAATTAAACATGGAGTTCGTTCTAAGATATTGATACGTCATCACAAAATTAGCTTGATCGGGC
>NW_021553139.1:0-213 GCF_001605985.2 Dendrobium catenatum
TGAGCTCTATACTTCACAGTACCGAGTTCAATATTATTTGGTACTGTGAAGTACCGAATGGTAAGCTGTGTCCGGTGTCCGAACCCAATAATCCCTCCATCGATTGAGGGGAAGATCATCTTAAACCTTATTTATCATTTATATTTCTCTTTATTTATATATTTTTCCCATTTTAATTATTTATCTTCAAATTAATAGTTTTTCAAAATAAAA
>NW_021553140.1:0-242 GCF_001605985.2 Dendrobium catenatum
TTCCTTTGGGTGGTTTTTAGAAAATCTCAAATCTCTATGCAAAGGGTTATCTATTTTCAAATTTTTATCCAAGTTTATTTTCTCAAACTTTTGGGAGTCAATCTCTATCTCATCCTCTTCAACAATCAGCTCTTTCAAAATACTAGATTCATCAAATATAATATATATGGTATCTTCAATTATCAAAGTTATTTTATTGAATACTTTATAAGATTTTCCAACACTAGAGTATCCTAGAAAAA
>NW_021553141.1:0-2337 GCF_001605985.2 Dendrobium catenatum
AAAATTTTAGCATATCCTGGGACAACCTGATCATAACAGATTACTGTTAAACAATTTTTTACATCTGAAATAATAATCTTAATAATCTCCTCGTTTGCATGTGCTGGCAGCAACGTCTGCAATGTATAACTTTCATTTATAATAGTTCTCCATCCTGGATACAACTTTGCCTCCTGCGCAAAGCCTAGCTTTTCTACAATCCAATTCATCATACTTTTATGAAGAGCTCCATTTGGTGCAGAAATATTGAGACAATTATTGAGTAAACTCAACTGTGGCATCTTTATCAACCAATGGCTTCTCTTATGCCATGCAATTTGAATTCTAACAATGCAATTAGCAAGCAACACACTCCAATTTCTTAATTTCTTAAAACTGAGTAGAGAAGAAACCATCCAATTCAAGAACACAAGCATAATAGTAGCCGTGATATCGAGGCACGTAGTTGTCAGAAGAAGAATATAAGTGATGGTCACATTAAACTTGCCAAAATCATCCTTGGGCACTATATGAAAAAGCCAAAAAGCCAAGAAAATACAAATGGAGCATAGAACCCGAAGACCATACCCAACTATAGAGTGATTTATAATTGCCTTGGTGTAAAACTCATCATAAACATAACCAAGTACCATACTCATCGCCCTCCAAATCTCCTTTGTTGGCATATCATTTATCAAATTTCTTGTTTTAGTATACAACTCCAAGTGTGGACTAAGATTGATGAAGAAAGGCCTACAAGTAGAGTATAAATAAAAAGCTTGATTCGAAGGGTTCAAATCTTCTAGTGATAGTTTTCTATAAGAGGAGCTAATGGAGTTGCGAAAGCCATTAGCACTAGCTTTGTAAAGTGAGTAAGAGCGCTCTAAATTTTTAATGATTGCAACTAAAAATATCAAAAGGGTGGGGGCAAGTAAGCGTATGTTTGGAAGGGAACGAAAGAGGACATAAAAGGTAAAGATGAGCCCAAAGGCGAGGACGAGAAGATGGCGGGCCCAAAGCTCATTGTCTTCTATGGAGTAAGTTGTGATAGTGTCGGGGCCACCGAGGTGGAGGATGAGGAAGGGACCCCAAAATGCGATAATAGCATTGGAGAATGAGAAATCATCCATGGCATTGCATAGGTGGAAGAGAACGAAGTTGGCAAGCAAGTCGGCAATGAGGTAGCTACCCCATAAGACAATTTGCATCCATCTCAAAGCAAAAGTTTTTCTAAAATGGCCAAGAAAAAAGAGGACAATTTGGATGAAGATGCTGAGCAAAATGAAGGCATGAACATCCCAATATTCCCATAGATGTTTGTATTTCTCTGGGATATCCATTACTCCCTGTTGATTACTTGATTCCCTGTTGATGATAAACTTATAAGAAAATTATAATGTTAAAAAATAATTGATGATATGAGCAAATGACAATATAGATGATAAAATTATTCAATATACTTTGAATTCATATTAATATGAATATTTTTCAAAATTTTATAAGATATTTTTAGGAATAATCATAACTTCTATATCTTAAATTTTTTTTTCCTTAAAAACGTTTATTTAAATTACTATCAAATAGAAAATGATTTTTAATAGACTCTCACAATAGCTTTAAAGGAGAGCAAAATTATCTACTTCGATCATCTTTGGTAATTAAGGTTTAAATTTATATATGAGCAAATCTAAACATTAATAATAAAAGTAAATTAAAAGCTTGCTTCTATTAGTATAAAGGGAAAGGAATCTAGGGCTTATTATAAAAAAAGTGAATAATCTATATATCTATATAAAAGAGTAGAAACAGAAATATAAAAAAAAAAGGGTGAATAATCTATTTATATCTATATAAAAGAGCAGAAACATAAATTTTTCATCCCCGACCGGCCAATGAAAAATTTTTTTTTTTTAATAAATTAGGTAAAGGTTAAAACAGGTTGAGGTGAATTAGCATTATTTTAAATCCCTCTCTTTGATGTTGTTTCTCCAGCTGTTGTTTCTCCAGCAAGCCTGAAGTAAGCCTGAAGTGACAGCTCTCGAAATTCAGATTAATTTTTGGTATTCGCATGGCTCTCTCTCTCTCTTTAGATTTGTTACTTGTGGGTTGTGAGTGTCTCTTTCTATCACTTTTTTTTTATTTTTTTCTGAAAAAGAAATTTAAAGTTATTTGTTTATTTGCTATGAACGTACATGCAATTGTGTAGAGTATTGTTAGATTTTCACTTTACAATATATTATAAAAACATTTAAAAATCTAATAAAAAATGAAGATACATACATATTTTTTCATAAATATGAGAAAAATGAAAATATTATAGAATTTATTCAATTTGCATTTTAAATTGATAGAAAGTTT
>NW_021553142.1:0-323 GCF_001605985.2 Dendrobium catenatum
CTGCTGGGCTTTTTGAAGCTCATTATATGTGGTTAATTTTTTCAGGTCTGAGCAAGGCAACTGGAATGGAGTTCGATCAGAATGTCAGACGAATCCTTTCACTATGGATGTATTATCAAAATCTGCTCCAGGATCGTCTAGGACGATCTGGGATCGTCCTGGGACGATCAGTTGAGAATCTGTTCCAGAATTTGCCCAGATTTGCTCCAGGTGTTTTTCTGTAAGCATCGTCCAGGCCGATCGATGCTTCGACCAGGCCGATTGGCACTATTCAAAATATCGGTCTGAAACTAGTTCTGGGAACCGTCCAGGATGATCCAATT
>NW_021553143.1:0-271 GCF_001605985.2 Dendrobium catenatum
GGTCGGTGAGAAGGGATTTGAAGTGAAGGAGAGCGAGTTGGTCGGTGGAAGCGGTGGTTTGAGAAGAATGGGAGGGCGATGAGTTGCAGAGAAAGAAGAAGAAGAAGAAGATGGAGGGAGTGATGTCATTCATTGGGAAGAAGGATGAGCTCAACAACAACAATGGAGGCTTTTTACTTCAGTTTGCGGTCCATTTATATATATTGTAGGGGGGAAGAAGAAACCTGCTTGCTTCAATTATTAGCTAATTATCATTGTTCTAAGCCTAAAA
>NW_021553144.1:0-366 GCF_001605985.2 Dendrobium catenatum
AGATGCCATGGAAACCAACGAGATGCCTCCGGATCCACCAAAAATCTGCGAAAATCTACAGCGAAACAGTGGAAAAAAAAAGCCCTCCACCGCCCGGATCTCGCTCTGATACCAATTTGATAGGAAATACTTGGGATCAAGTATTTCCTATGCGTCTCTAGTGCAAATCTCCTCGCCAAATGCTGTCCCGCACAGGAAAACAGTGAAAAACAGCGGCAAAGTGGGGAAAAACTGAGAGAAAACGTAGGAAATCAATAGCAAATGATTGTATTCCACTAGTAGATGCAAGAGACAAGTAAGATACAACTTTCCTTCGATTCGAGAAGAAAGAAAAACTCTCCAAATCTCTAGCCGTAGTCTAGAGCC
>NW_021553145.1:0-257 GCF_001605985.2 Dendrobium catenatum
TACCACATAAAATAATTAGAGCAAAATAATTAATTAGGTAACACGTGGCCGACCTCTGGCATTGTCAGCCAGATCCATATGAGATTATATTAATATATATATAATTTTTTTAAGTTCTTGTCCACATGCCTTCTCATATTTTTATTGCTTTTTAGGCAAACGGCTTGCTACTTGTTTGACCTCAATACTTTATATACTAAACATGAAGGAAAATTTTAACAAATTTTAATAGCCCTATGATTTGCCTTGAGATCCGA
>NW_021553146.1:0-283 GCF_001605985.2 Dendrobium catenatum
CCAAGATATCTAAAATGACTACTCTTACTATTGACTTTATTGTTAAAAGTCACAATCTCATCTTTAGGTCAATTGCTACTAAAATTATACTCCGTATATTTAGTTTTAGATCTACTCAAGAGAAAACCTTTATACTCTAAAGCTGACCTCCATAATTCAAGTTTACCTTAAACTCCCTCTCTAATCTTATCAACAAGAAGAATATCATTAGCAAAAAGAATACATAAAGGTACATCCTCTTGCAATTGCCTATTGAGAATGTCCATGACTAAAGCAAAAAAGA
>NW_021553147.1:0-206 GCF_001605985.2 Dendrobium catenatum
ATAAAAGAAGATGCAGTACAAAAGAAAAAAAAATGCATTTAACCATAGAAATAAAATACAACAACCTTCTCCCCCTTTTGACAGCACCAAGAAAAGGAGCAAACACTAAAAAGAAAAAACAACTACAATACAAAGTTAGTTTTTGGAGGATCCTGATCAGTAGGTGGTGGTGGTGGGTTTGGTTGGAAGTACTGAAAGATAAGGGT
>NW_021553148.1:0-412 GCF_001605985.2 Dendrobium catenatum
TAGTTGTATTCTTTATGCAAGTCATTAAAAGCATTATGATGTTCTTCATAAGATATTTATAGATTACATACTTCTAGAGAGTTCATGCTCTCTTTCTATGAGGCAAATCTTTGCTTCCTACCACGAATCACTTATTGAGGTTGACGAAGAAGTGGTGTTAGAGTTGACCGATAAATTGTTGTTGTTGTTGTTGTACTTTTACACCCATTTATTCTTCTTCATTTTTTTTTCCCTTATGTTTCTTCCCTTCTACAAGATCCAGGCAATCACATTTGATATACCCTAAGTCCTTGCAATTGAAGCATCTCACTTCTTCCTTTTCAACTGCAAGAGAATTTTTAATCATAATTTTATAACTTTTATATTTTTCTTATTTTTGTTGTGTTTTCTTTAGCATTGATTGCAACTGCCT
>NW_021553149.1:0-928 GCF_001605985.2 Dendrobium catenatum
AAATAGGTTTTTTCCCTAGAGAACACATTATCGCCTAGACAAATCTGCACCCAAATAAGTCAAGTGGTGTGCCATAATCTACAGGCTAACAGGTACCTAGCAAGGAGAAAAGAAAGATATGTATGCTTATGAAATTCCCAACAAGCCTGGGCTTACTTCTTAGGAGAATTTATCTATCTATGTGAACCTGATCCTTTTTTTTTTTAGTTACAAGTATAAGAATTTTTTTTTTGTCTTTAAGAGCCTAATGTAATCCAGGCTATTATAAGAAATAAATCTTTAAAAATAGACATTTTTTAATACATTTGTAATGTGAAGAAAGAACTTATAAAGCCCAAATAAAATTAAATAATAGAATGACAGGCCATGTGGAATAGTGCCACTTAATACACAAACCAAGGAACGCTAAAATTAAAGTGGTCGGGCTCCACTAACAACACCACAGTTTATAATTCTATAAAATGACACAAAATATTTAAGGAAGGCATTTCTCTTAGTCTTCAATTTTTTTTTGCTTTCTTTTTCTTTCTTTGGGCTACCAGAGCTTATCTAAATCTGAACATCCAAATGCAAAGAATCTCTACTAGGGATGTTTCTTTCCTCTTTGGATTTCATACTCTTAATATAATGCCTATTTTTAATTAACTTTCATAAATCCTTTTAGGTTTACATTTAGGAAAAAATAAAAAGACTCTATACAACATGCAAGTTATCCTAACTAGTTTTTATAAAATCAAAAAAGTTATCCCAACCATTTATATATATTTCATCACTCGCATTTAAGCCAACACATTCACTTGGCCATGTTTTTTTAATTTTTAGGGGGCTAAGAAATAAAGAGCATTTGAAAAAAAAAATTATTAATTCACATTTCAATTAGCACCATTTTATACCATTGTAAAAGCATAGCCACCTGTAAAAAATTTTG
>NW_021553150.1:0-318 GCF_001605985.2 Dendrobium catenatum
TTTCAAACAATACATAACCCCTCATATTTATAGGTATAAAAGGGGAATATAAAATGACACTAACAATTAATTCACATAGGAATTCTAAACAACACAAACCATTAAAACCCTATTGCTTTTCACGGAAAAACATCCCAAGCCCAAGAACCGAAGGAGCAGCCGCAGGAGCTAAGGAGGCCGCACGGAACCAAGGCGCCAAAGCCACGGGAAAACCCCCTAGCTCGGAAAACTAACAGCCACCGTGGGAACCAAGGAGACCATGCACGGAAATCAACCACCCATGGAAGCCAAGGAGCCAAGGCATGGGAAAACAAAACA
>NW_021553151.1:0-780 GCF_001605985.2 Dendrobium catenatum
AAGGTTTTGGTTCTTCATCTCATCCCTCTTGTGTTGGATTTTTCCTTGATTTGGAGGAGAAATCTTTTCTTTGAAGGAGCATTAGGGCAAACCCAAACTTGGGAACCCTAGGGCGTATCAGAATGCCAACCAGTTTGACACTGAAAAGGTAGCACAAGCAACACACTAATTAATTTCCTCATGATCATTATTTACTTGGCCATTTGAGAATCTCACACGCATATTTGGACCAAACGGTTATCATTACCTTTTGGAGAATATTTTATAAGCCTGTAAATTAAGAATAGCATACCCTGTGCAGATACGTCTCTGAGTTCTTTGGAAAATCAAAGTTGATAACCACGTTGACCGCCTGTATATCAATGCCCCTAGTGAATAGATCTGAAAAGGAAAGAACAAACATTTCAAGGTAAGAAAGTGCATCGCACGGCTAAGAAATTTAATTTACAAAACAGAAAACATTTTTTTAAGTTTTGATTTAGGAAAACATAAATGGGATAACTACCAAGATGCCAACAAAACTAGAAAACAAAATAAACACACAGGTACGGAAACTAAGTGAAAAGTAAATATTAAAAAAAAAATCTTGGGAGGCTAAACAGAATGAGGAAAAATATATTAAACTGTCGTATAAAATAAAGAGGGAAAAAAGCTACATCCATCAAAAGCTTAATCTCCTGCAAAAAGATGAAGTCAATTTGTTGCCTACAGAGAATAAAAAAGAAATTTAATTAAATATCTCTAGTACAAATGAATAGGGAGAACTACAAATTTAATATA
>NW_021553152.1:0-264 GCF_001605985.2 Dendrobium catenatum
AGGAAATGCAATTAGAAGCCCCACCTTTGAAATGCTGCCCGGCCGGGACCCAACTGCTCAATTATAGCTAGGGATTTTATTGTTTTTGTCCAACTATTATTGTCCATTTATGGAAAAATTATTCTGTGCGGACCCCGGGCGACGTCCGGAGGCGAACCAGAATGCGCCACATCACTTTTCTGCTTGATATCGGGTGATGTGGCACGTTCTGATTGGTCTATGGACTGTTTGCACAGAATACTTTCTCCCATTTATGAAGCTTTG
>NW_021553153.1:0-264 GCF_001605985.2 Dendrobium catenatum
TCGGTCTTCTCCTCCTTAGACTCCTTGGATTCATTGTGCTTAGATACCTAAATGGAAAATTAGAAAACTCTGCCCTCGCGGGGGAGGTTATTCTTCCCACTTTTGGTAGTGAATTGATTCAAAATTGAGCTTCCAAATGAAAAAGGATTATCCCCTATGGGGTATCATTTTCTCTTTGGAATTCAATTTTTAGTCTAGGTATACCAAACTCAAAGACTCTCTCACAGCTCTTAACTTTGAATGAACTATATTGATATAAAAAAA
>NW_021553154.1:0-208 GCF_001605985.2 Dendrobium catenatum
AAGGTTTTACAGCCTTTGGATTTTAATTCAGATTCTGGGGTTAAAGACCTCAAAATGAGCTAAAAGTTGGAGAGTAACCTCTAGAGACATGTCTTATCACTTTACAAGTGATAGACCTTGAATCAGAGACCATTTGAGTAGGTTTTGAAATGTTTGAAAAATCTCTAAAAAGGGTCTTTAGGACAAGGCCTTGAGACTTAGGATTTGA
>NW_021553155.1:0-5112 GCF_001605985.2 Dendrobium catenatum
GTTGTTCCGCCGACCACCACATAAGGCCCTGAGCTCCGCCGGACCACCAGTTGAGGCCCTCACCTCCACCGGATAACCACTTGATGCCCTGAGCTCCGCCGAACCACCACTTGAGGCCCTGAGCTCCGTCGAACCACCACTTGAGGCCCTCACCTCCATCGTACCACCACTTGAGACCCTCACCTCCGACGGACCACCACTTGAGGCCCTCACCTCCTCCAAACCTCCACTTGAGGCATTGAGCTTTGTCATAAAACCACTTAAGGCCCAGACTTTTGCCTGACCACCACTTGAGGCCCTGAGCTCCCCTAGACCACTAGCTACTTGAAGCCCTCATCTCTGTCGAACCACCATTTGAGGCCCTCACCTCCGCTGGACCACCACTTGAGGCCCTCACCTCCGTCGGACCACCACTTGAGGCCTTGAGCTCTGCCGGACCACCACCCGAGGCCCAGAGTTCCGCCATACCACAATTTAAGGCCCGAAGTTATACCGGACCACCATCTGAGATCCAGAGTTCTACTGGACTACCACTTGACACCCGAAGTAAATCCAAAGTTCTGCCAAACCATCACTTGACGTCCGGAGTTCCGTCGGACCACCATCTAACGCCGAATTTTCGCCGGACCACCGACCGATGCTGAAGTTCATCCAAACCAATGCCAGACTACCAACTGACACCCGAATTTTCAAGTAGCATAGAACTTCTGCCAGTCCACCAAGTGACACTATAATTTCATTCCCATTTGTCACTAGATTTCAACCAAATGATTGACATTTGTAATCTGATCGCCCTCAAGGACGAGTTAGCCCATTGTAATCTACACAAACACTAGTGAAATCATTTTAGACTGGTCCAAGCCCCGTGATTTTTCCCCTTTCTAAGATTTTCGACATAAAAATATATTGTGTTCTCTTCGTGTGAACTAAATATCCGTACAACGCTAAGACACAAAATTTTAACTCCATCGTAGCGTATATTCTAGCCTGCAACAAATCTAAATTTAATAAGATAAAACATTATTATTTATAATTGTTTTAGAGATAAATATTAAAATTTGAATGCATTTATACTAAATTTTCATCAATAAGATTTTATTTTAATTGTAAAATATTGAAAAAGTATGAAGATATTTATAGAATTTTTTATGAAAAATAATAAATTGTTGAAGACAAACGTTACCTAAATTATTTTATGAGATGGATGAAAGAAATGACTTAATCCAGATATTTTAATTAGCATTTTTAGTATTAAATAATTTAAAAATTAAAGAAAATCAAAGAAGATTATACTATTAACATTCATATTACAACTAAAAAAAAAAATTAATTAGACCATACCGAACAAAATCAACCCAATCAATTATCTTGGTCGATTTAGTTTTACATATTGAATGAAAAAATAACGAAATAGTTTCAAGTTTTTTTACATGGATCAAAAGATTTAATTAATGAAAATAAAATTATATAAATGCTGAAATATAAAACGAAGAAGAAAACGCACACAAAACTAATGAAGGGGGGGTCAAAAAACTTCATTTTGTAGCAACAAAAATCTCCTCTATAGTTCCCTTTGCCACTTTTTCCTAGACCTAAATTTATCCCTTCATCTTTACCACCATTCTCTTTACATGTGAAAATTATATGATGAACTGCTAAAAAAAAAGAATTAAAAAGAAGAGAATAATGTCAATCATGCTTGGCTCCATGAAAAACTGTTCTGCAGGACCTCAAATTTACAGCTCTCCAACGTGAAGCAAGCCTGTCTCTCTCAATCAGCTCTGAT
The DNA here is from genome assembly GCF_001605985.2 of Dendrobium catenatum. Taxonomy (NCBI): domain Eukaryota; kingdom Viridiplantae; phylum Streptophyta; class Magnoliopsida; order Asparagales; family Orchidaceae; genus Dendrobium; species Dendrobium catenatum. The sequence continues at coordinate 1,787 of NW_021553155.1, forward strand.
GAAGATCAACCATTTACAGCCACTTTTCTTTCTGCTATTATTTTCTTCAAAAATGCCGAACTCCCCCAGAAAAAAAGAAAAAACTGACATAAAAGCTCCTTCGATGTCATCATTTGATCAGATGGAGCAATAAAAAATCTTCAATGTAAAAGTGGATGCTGCTCTCCTAAATTTGATTGATCCACCCATAAAAATGGGAACCAAACGATTGTTTGTTTAGATTTTCTTTTGTTTTGGGGAGCAATACTCTAATTTCTCAACATTTTGATCTTTTCTGCAAAAAGGACAATACGCCAATCAATTAAAATGCAAAGTGAGCAGTTACAGTTATTTTCAGATACTATTCGGACCTGTTTATAGAAGAATATTTTGTAATTTACATTAAGAAGGCTTACCCTAATGGTGGACTCCTGCACAGCACTAAAAGTTTCAGCAATCTCCATTTGCTTGATTACAGTGGACTTCAGAACCTGAAAAAAGAGGCATTTAACAGATTTATACACCCAACAACAACAACAACAACAATAACAACATCAAGCCTTTGTCCCACTACGTGGGGTCGGCTACATGACTGCATTGCGTCATGTTAAAAGTCAAATTCTCGTTTAAATCTAATAAAGAAAGATAATTTCTAATATTTTCTAACCAAGTCTTTTTAGGTCTATCTCTACCTTTCTTAACATAAGTTAAATCTAATACCTCTACTTTTCTAACTGGTTTATCGGAAGAACGTCGTTTTATGTGATAAAACCATCTAAGGCATTTAAATAATTTATATACCAAAAAAAAAAAAAATTGAAAGGAAACTCTTTGGCCTCGTTTATGCAGCTTAAGCTCACACGCACTTGCTAATTTTTAAAAATTACAAATAAATGCGCTAAAATCGCTTAAAATTTTCAGAATTTGAAATGCTAACCACGTAAAAAAGTGGCAAATAGTTCTGCCATTGCAAAATGAAGATTCTTTCCATAGGTTCAATAAGAATTCTTGTAGTGTAGCTTTATAAAAAATAAAAGCACGTAAAGCTCAAGTTTCAATTTTGGCTGAGAAATTATAGGGTCATGAACTCCAAAAGACAATTCAAGTAGCTCTTGAATCATTGTGATGAATGGGCGGGAGAATTCTCACGCTTTTTTTTTTAATCTGTTTCTTAACTTACTAAATAGAAGCTAAAAAACAACTGTTTTAAAAAAAAACTTTAAAAATGGTTTTCAACACAAAATTTAAAAATGGTTTCCAACCCTAAACTGCATGACAATGCAACAAAAGAGTCATAATTTGATTAAAAAAAAAAGTGGGTAATAATTTGATGATTTTCTACTTCAAGGAAGAGTTTGAGAAAATCCACACTTTCAAAAATGTTTGTTTGCTACGATAGGATCATATTAATTGAATATCAACAAAAAAGGAAGCGGAAACTTACCCTCTTGGTCTTATCAAGATCAAACTCAATAGATTTGATTCTATCCCAAGAGTCCATGAGCACACGCTCCTTCTCTACAGGAATCTCAGTATGTTTGCTCTTGAGCTCTGTAAACATTTGCTCAAGCCTCCGTATACGCTCTAAACAAGGATTAACTTTGTCTTCTTTAACATCCTCAACAACTTGATTACTTTCAGCTTGAGATTGTACTGTGTATGAAGGATAAATTGCCTCAACCCTGCTGCTTTGTCTACAACCAAAAACTCGGAATGCAGAGAGAAGCTTGAAAAAAAATGCCATCAAGGCACTTGCAAAATATCTCAAAACTCCTTCAATTGATTCTTTCTTCTTCAACCAACTGAGGCCCGAACTGGCTGAAAACATAAAAGCTAATCACTAAGCAACTTAATATCTGAGGCAGGGAGCTAATGTTGCAACCAAAAAAAATGCAGAGAACACAGGATAATGGATAACGTGGAAAAAATAATACAAACTCACATTGTAATGCCCAAGGAAATGAAGACGCAAGTCATAAAGAATTACTGCGAGAAGAATAGTCATCATATAACATTCAAGATAAATTTTTAGACTAATTCATTTCTAGTTGATTCATCCAACATAATCATAATAAAATCCCCCTATGTATGTTTGCTTATATTCTTTAGATACAATTTAGGCCAAGAAACTCGTGCTTGTGTGGATTAAAGAAACCAATAACTTGTAATAGAAGTGCGCTATACATGCAAGTAACGGAAGATTTGTAATGAGAAAAGGTAATACAATAACATAGTAAGATCAAAGAAACTAATAAATTCTTAAAATTGATAGGAAACCAATTTAACAGATGACAGTGGCAATACCCTTTAACCAGATAATAATCCGTGCTGGTCATATTAAAATGATTTAATGAACAGTCACAGTGACAATCTGTAGACGCGTTAATGAACAAAGGATAGAAGTACAAAATATCACATGTGAAAATCAGTATAGAACCAGTGGCCTTTTGGAGAGCTACAACATAATAATTAACGGTTGTATTGGCATCACTTTTAAAGGTTTGTAACTTCACTGTTGTTGAAGCAAAACATTTCCTATTCAAGGGGAGGAAGAGGGAGGGAGAGCATGATGACCATAAATCTGTAAGAGCACCGAGATCCATATAGAACAAACATGAGATCAGAACAAGAATTAGAGCATTGCATTAACATTCTAAATCACATCATCAACACCCCAAATCTCAAAGCATGGAAGCACGATAAAACTTGGTTGGCCCTTCCTCTTCGAATTCAACCAGGCACTCATTCTACGAGAACACTAACTTCCTTACAAGGAATGGTTGGCCCATACAATTTTAAAGCACATATAAAGAGTGCGAAAACAAGATAAAACTCCCTCCAGGTTATCTTTTGATCATTCCAATCATGGACAACGTGAACGCATGCAAATTGGAAAAACAACACTTCCAGATTTGGCCCGGCTGAATAGGTGATGTAATTTTCATGGTTCTTGCTTATAAAAGGATAATCATATACTCTCTTTTAAAATTATAGAATTAACTTTGAAATTGCTTGTTGCTAATCCCTTAGGAGAAGGTTGGTGGTTGATTTAACTTTGGACTTAGTTGAGTTCAATTTTTGTATATTATGTGCTTCATTAATTTCCCTATTCCTCCTCTTCACATTTATATCACGTCTCCCCAACCCTAGACACTCCCTTCTACTCCCAACAATCCTAGAAACTCTCCCTCAACCTCTCATAGGGCTACCCCATCCACATCAACTTCCAACCAATTTCTATCACCTCTCAAGCGTCTACTCCACTCTCAATCCATACAACCCTAATACCCCTTCATAATGGAGTAAAAATAATCAAGGTGCATCGACCACAAAAAAAAAAAAAAAAA
>NW_021553156.1:0-216 GCF_001605985.2 Dendrobium catenatum
GGGCTTTCCGAAAAAGAACCATGGGCCACCCGACCAAGCCATGTCAAAGTCTTCACGGTTGTTGAACTTGAGAAGAAAGAAGCCATCGTCTAAGGTAAGCAGAGAGAGGGATCCTTTCAAGTTCCAGGCTTTTTTTATTGTGGTGAGCAAAGCTTCATAGTACGGACATCTACCAATGGAGTAGCCGACCAGAGAGAGGGACCATTCGGGGGCTCC
>NW_021553157.1:0-209 GCF_001605985.2 Dendrobium catenatum
ATACCCGCCAATTTGAAAACCGGAAGATCTATGCTGGGACCAATCATCATCTCAAAGCCCTCGGACGTCGAATCATCAATCTGGCCAGGCGGATTTGAAAGATAAGTGCCTCTCAACCTTCCTTTGTGGGGAGGGAACGCCGAGAGGCTGCCGAATTTTTAAGAAAAATAATAAAAAAAAAAAATTTAATTAAATCAAATTTAATTAAC
>NW_021553158.1:0-255 GCF_001605985.2 Dendrobium catenatum
GGGTTAGATTTCTTTTTCATAAAAGTGAATCATTTGAGAAATTCAGAAATTTTTCAACTTGGATTCAAAGAAAACTAGGATGTGAAATAATTTCTTTACAAAGTGATCATGGAGGAGAATTTGAAAATGAAAGATTTGAAAATTTTTGTAAAGAAAAAGGGATTGATCACAATTTTTCTGCACCTAGAACCCCTCAACAAAATGAGATAGTTGAAAGAAAAAACAAAACATTAATAGAAGCCACCCGAGCAATGT
>NW_021553159.1:0-260 GCF_001605985.2 Dendrobium catenatum
TGCACGAGAGGAGGGGCGCTAAGTCGAGCAAGGGAAATTTCCCACTCGCAAATAGCGGAAGCCTCAACCGCCGGAAAGCTAGAGGGGCGGAAGAAAAATACCCTAACTCCTGCACGAGAGGAGGGGCGCTAATCCGAGCAGGGGAAATTTCCCACTAGTAAATAGCGGAAGCCTCAACCGTCAGAAAGCTGGGTGGAGGAGAAGAAAAATCCCCTAACTTCTACACGAGAGGAGGGGCGCTATGTCGAGCAGGGGAAATT
>NW_021553160.1:0-278 GCF_001605985.2 Dendrobium catenatum
GAGAAATTTGGAGTCTCTAAGAGGGTCTTAGGGATATCTTACTATCTCCGAAAGGTTAGGGGTATCTTGGCTACCACCTAAAGGGTTCTCAAAGATATTTTTACTATCATTTGAGAGGGTTAGGAACATTTGTTGTTTTCTAAAGGTCAAAAGGCATTTGACACCTATTTGGAAAGCTCTAAGAGGTATTTTGGCAACCACCTAGGAATAGAACTCATCTTATTTTGGTAAGATAAAACTCAAAAGGGCTAAGGCTAAGAGTATTTTGGCCAATACTT
>NW_021553161.1:0-257 GCF_001605985.2 Dendrobium catenatum
ATTCGAATGCATATTTCTTAAGAGTTAAGAGAGAGAGAGAGAGAGAGATTCCTCATTTTGTGGGCAAAAAATCATTCATATAACAGAATGCATTTAAAAATGTACATTGCCAAAGAAAATGAGTTGGTGTGAAATCAAAATTTAGGTGATAAATTTCCTCAAAAATATCATAAAAAAGAGAGGTGTGAGAGCATCAACCTTGATCACATAAGCTTCCGAAAGCAAACAAGACTAGGGTAATGTTTAGGTGATAATTT
>NW_021553162.1:0-308 GCF_001605985.2 Dendrobium catenatum
AAGGAATTAATATACCAGGGGGGCCAACAGTTAGGCCGGAAGAGCTATTATTCATTATGTAAGGAATCAAGTGGTAGTTGTTTAGGAAAGGTTTTACTATGAAAGCTTTTAATTTTGGAAGGTTTTAATATTTTAGGAAGGACTTAATTGTGTGTTAAAGCTATTTAAGGAGGAGTTTTGTTTAGGGTTTTCATGTTATGTATGTTGAGTTTATTTTTCATTTTGTTGGTGTGAGTTTCCTAGCAGTGGCTAGAATTTGTGGGAGAGCCGATCTACCTCTCGAATAGTAGATCAATTATATCGTTAGT
>NW_021553163.1:0-209 GCF_001605985.2 Dendrobium catenatum
GATCTTAGTGGAGAGGATGCTACCTCGCTACTTTGGTGCTCTTTTTCTTACCTGGTGATGTAGGGCATCACACCTCAGATGCTACCACCATCTTTTTCTTGAGTTTTGATCCTCTAATAGAGAGTTAGCTCTTTCAGATACTTTTATCACTTGTTTTCCCATTGAGATCTGCCTCCTAGCTGCCGGAGAGGTCCTTTGGATGTTTTGAT
>NW_021553164.1:0-213 GCF_001605985.2 Dendrobium catenatum
GGATACTATGAGTTGGAACAAATTATTTGCTGGAGTCTGGAGCTTATTATGCAATTTTAGATGGGATAAAAAAACAATTCCAAGTGCCAACTATGTTGTTATTTCTACTAATGGAGGCTTGCAAATTTGTGGAAATCCAAAAGAATTCAATCGGCTGATGAACAAGCTTGCGGATTGGTTTAAAAGACGCAGAATCTTCGACCCAGGAGGATT
>NW_021553165.1:0-326 GCF_001605985.2 Dendrobium catenatum
CAAGTGCAGTTGTGAAAAACCTATGCTGTATCACTCGCCATGTTCACATGTGGTCTGTTGTTTGGCATTGTTAAGACGATCACATTTCGAATATGTTTCTCCCTACTACACGACAACTAACTACAAATTAACTTATTCTGGAGAATTTCACCATATCCCTAATAAGGATGAATGGGGAGAGCATAACCCAATCTCTGGAATAATGCCACTACTCCCACCAAATTATCGAAGAAGATCTGGTCGTCCACGAACAAATCGTTATCGCAATACGATGGACGAGGCACAAGCTGGGAGCAGCAGGTTATGCGGAGCTTGTCACTTAGCTG
>NW_021553166.1:0-214 GCF_001605985.2 Dendrobium catenatum
CTTCACAGTGAGATAGCTCCGATCATCTTAAGAAATCGCTCTCTTTTTACTCCCTATTTTGTTGCACACATTAAATTTAAATAATTTTTTTTATTTTGTTACTTTTCAGAGAGAAGTATGGGGTTCTGTCACTTCAACGTTTTGTAATGTTAGACGAGATAGAAGCTTCATTGTTAAGGCTGAGATGTTTGGGCAGTTGACAAGTGGGCTTGAA
>NW_021553167.1:0-468 GCF_001605985.2 Dendrobium catenatum
AGCCTAAAGTAGAAACTTGATGATCTACCCAAGAATGGCATGAAGCTGATCAGTGCTTGCTGGAGGGTCAACTTCAATTTTTCAGAGATCCACATGACAACAAGGTGGTGAAAAAGGAGAAAATATAAGTTAATTAACAGCTCTGCATATATATTATCTGATTACGATTTCTTTTAGAGTTGTTTTCTTACTACTTTATGTAAAAGCTTTTAAGCAGAAAAAGAGCAATGCCCAAATGCTGTCCTAAACAAGGGATGCAGAACGCCGTCCGAAGACTAATCAGAATGTGCCACATCACCTTGTGCTCGATAATGCTGACGTGGCGCATTCTGGATGGTCTCCAAATGATGTTCTGCGTACGGTCTACACACATAATAATTTCTTCCTAAACAAAGCCTACAACTTCATTTAGGATTCACATGTAAATAAAGTACTGTTAAGGAGTACTGTGAGGTGTTACAGGGGTAG
>NW_021553168.1:0-450 GCF_001605985.2 Dendrobium catenatum
CCTCCTAAAAAAAAAGTGAAGAAAGAAAAGAAAAGAAAAAAGAGACACATTCATTAAATGTGTAGTAAAAAAAAAAATGGCTTTCCTTTCTAAATCTTGAATATCATAGGACCTATTCATCCTTTATTGTTTTTTACATTTGACTTTGAGAATTCAAAAATTTTGGTTCATCATCAAGCATTGATGTTCTATTAGATTTAAAATACATATACCATCTGAAAGATTTTAAAAAATTGAATTTCTATCTCCAATTTAATTTCTTTGGATCTTAATTTAAAAAGAAGAAAAAGATGAAGAAGGAAACCCCAGTTTTGCTTGTAGGGAGCTTTGATCTGGGTTAACAAAATCTAAATCTTGAGACCTCTCTTGTTGGAAACTTGAGTAGGTTTGTTCATATCTTCAAATCATAAAAAAAAATTACATAGATGATCAATCTAACTAGAATTATAA
>NW_021553169.1:0-420 GCF_001605985.2 Dendrobium catenatum
AGCTTCCTGTATTTGGAGAAATTATTCCGTCCGGATGGTAAAGAATCACCGGATGTGAGTGTACACTGAATATAATTTTGTGCACAGTTTGATTTTTTTTGTACGCAGTGTGTATAAATACTCTATACACTCACATCCGAATTGTTCTTTACCTTCCAGACTCCGTATGGAATAATTTCTCCTGTATTTTAGCGTTGAATTGATAATTAAACATTCTCCTTCATAGATTTTAGAGGACATGCTCTTTTTTATGTGAATGATGAATGGTGATGTTACCATGACTAATTTCTACTTCCACAAGATTTAAAATGATTGTGAATCTTATTATATATAGTTTAGATTCATTTTATATATAATCACATATAAATATGAAATATAAAATAAGATTAATTTTAATTTAAAAGTGTCCTTAGAGAGAAG
>NW_021553170.1:0-345 GCF_001605985.2 Dendrobium catenatum
TTATATATATATATTAATTACATGTACATAAATTTCATGGGCAATTATTTCTTTTATAATAAAATCTTAAAAGCAGAACTCCTAAACAAACAATTTAAATTTACTTTCAAGTATTAATAAGAACTTTTAAAAATATTACTCAAACATATTTCATTATTGAAACTAGTCCATTTTATTGAAAATTATAGATTTTCACCCTTGGTAACTTGAACAATAGCATGTAGCTCTGCAATTTTATTTGAAATAATCTGCAAAATATTATGTTAACAATCTATTGAAATCTCACAATCCTTGGCATCATATGACTCACAAATTTCGAGGGTCGTTCGGTGGCGAGAAGGGCTA
>NW_021553171.1:0-345 GCF_001605985.2 Dendrobium catenatum
GGAAAAAATCACGGGGCCACGCCCAGGTGAAAAAGTTTCACTAGTGTTTGCTTGAGATACAAGAGACTGACTCATCCGTAAAAGTTCGGATGATCAGTTTACAATGAATCACATCTGGATTGAAATCAAGTTATAATGTCAGGCAACGTTCCGGCGTCACTTGGAGATTGGGCAAAATTTTGATTTTATTTGAAAGTTGAGCAAAATTCCAGCATCGTTTGGAAGTCAAGCAGAATTTCGACGTCGGTGGTCGAGGAGTTTCTTCCCTCATATTCTTCCTCTCTTCCCTTCTCCTTCTTCTCTTTTCTTCTTGCTTGGATCCCCTCTCAAGAGAAATGAGGAGCT
>NW_021553172.1:0-317 GCF_001605985.2 Dendrobium catenatum
TTTTTTATGTAAAATGATTTATTCTTTTTTACTTAATATAAAAATCTTATATATTATATATCATATATATTTGAATGTAGAAAGAATTTTATTGGCTGCCGCAACACAATGACAAGATTAGAAAGAATTTTGAGAAGCGTGGGTCTACTCGGATGTGTGACATGTTCATAGATATTAGAAAGCATGGGAAGCGACCATTGTGGATTGGAGAGGATATATGGGCTGAGTTGAATGCATCTTGGGGCAGCAAAGAGTACACTAGGAGGAGGAATCAAAATCGACAGAATAGAGCTTCTGATGTTGGGGGCTTGGGTAGT
>NW_021553173.1:0-460 GCF_001605985.2 Dendrobium catenatum
CAAAAGCCAAAACCTAGGAAGAGGCATTATAACTCAAACAATCTAAGAAATCCTATTCCATGTGTTAGATATTTTTCATGTGGCATGCTAGGACACATCTCACACACTTATATTGTTCACCATAGTACACATTGGGTGTGGAGACCCAAGGTGCATGATTCACAACATATCATATATGCCTTGCATTCTACTTTTCATAAGAAGGAACCCAAACCTAGTTGGGTTCCTAAATCTAACATTTGATAATTTTGTAGGTGGGCTCTCACAAAAGGCCTCGTGAGAGTATGTGGTACTTGGACAACGGTTGCTCTCGATATATGACTGGTGATGCCAATCAATTTGTTTCGCTGGAGTCCAGGACGGGAGGCAAGGTTACTCTTGGAGACACCACCACCAAGAAGTTGGTAGGCGTAGGAATAATTGGTAATTCCAAGAACCTTATGATTGAAAATGTTTTGCT
>NW_021553174.1:0-270 GCF_001605985.2 Dendrobium catenatum
GTGCTTCTCCTATTGATGTGGTTACTGATGTTTCTAAAATAATTCTAATGCTTCTATACCTGCTTCTGTCGAGGTCGGTGCTAGACTGGAGCAGGATTTGGATATTAATTTTGTCTTATCTCCTAATGTTGTGCCGTTTTTTCCTCCTACTTTACCGTCTGTTTGTGTTGAGGTTGCGCCGGTAAATTCTGTGGGTGAGCCTCCTGTGGTTTTACCTAAACCTTTGCCTCCATCTCATAATGCGATCCCTACGATTTCTAATAATTACAT
>NW_021553175.1:0-1132 GCF_001605985.2 Dendrobium catenatum
TGTTGTTGTTGTTGTTGTAAACTTTCAAGTGGTATCAAAACCTACTTTCAAAAATTATGTTTTAGAAAACTTTTTGAAAATTATCATGGCTACTTTTGGAAACTGTAACACACCTGAAGGATATTTCATCATAAGACCCCCATTGTTTGATAACATCCCATTCATTTTTTGAAAACACTATGTCTACTTTTCTTCAATCACTTAAATATCACATGTGTATTTTAGTAGAGAAGGCTATACTAGACCAACTAGACTTATAGATAGTGCTATAGCTAAAACACTATTTACTAATTAGACAGTAGAAGAAAAAGACTTAGCTCAATTAAACACTAAATAAGTTGGAAGAGTGAGAAAGAAGAGTGAGAAAGTCTGGGATTTCAACGGCATTGTGTGGCAAATTTTTGAATTTCAACGTCTCCTTAATTTTCGCAGGTTAGATCAAGCAGCTGATTAGGGCGCTTCTCCAGTGATCTGGTAGCCGGCGAGGGCCTCAGTCGGCCTCTCTTGGCCAGTATAGAGGGCAAGCGTCTACCTTTCTCGGAAGTGTGGGCGAATTACAAGAAAATGCTATCTGTTCCAGCGAGGCGATCGTCTGATGTCTTCAATGGTGGTTCTATAGTGCTGGATACTTTCAACAACTAGGTTAAAGGGTTTAAAGAAAAAGCTCTGATAATCAATGAAGGAGGTTTAGCTTTGAAGAAAGTTCCCATCTCCGTCCCTGGGAAAGGAAAAGAGATTATGACGGGGGAAGTAAATTCCAACCCGAAAGATTCAAATCTGAAGCTCTTCAGAGGCGATTTTAAAGATGATCTTAATTTGGAGGCTTCCACTTCATCTGGTTTGAAAATTTTCTCCAATAAATGTCTTAACTCTATTTCACTGCCATCTACTCCTGTTTGTAAAATGTCTTTTGAATCCCCTGTTTCGGGAGTGAATATCGCTCTTGAAGACAAGCTGAATGAAGGTATGTTGCAAAAGGATTAGGTTGAGAATCCTAAGGAGAACAATTTGGAGGCTCATGAGAAATTCCATCCTGACTGGAAGAAGCAAAATGTTACAGTTCAATCGACCTGGACGAAGAAGGAAAACATCAATGTGGAGAATTTGGAACTTGGGAATTTCCTATCAGAAG
>NW_021553176.1:0-332 GCF_001605985.2 Dendrobium catenatum
TAATTTCCTCCAAAAGAGGGGAGTCATTTTTAACTAGAACACATACCCATGCAAATGTTAGATGAATTTTCTCCACCATGTGCTTATCCACAATCAATGGGCACCCAATGTGGCTAGCTATTTTACAATTTCCCTCCATATTCCAACAAGATAATGGTAAATTGTGTATATCTCATATACTAAATAACAACCATAAAAGTTTACATTTATAATAATATTTTTTTAATTATTTGATAGAAAATCACATTATTAATCAATTTTTAAGGGAAATTAAAAGAAATTTGATTATATGCCTCATAATGCTCATATAGTCATATTTATAAAAATACGCC
>NW_021553177.1:0-362 GCF_001605985.2 Dendrobium catenatum
TCACCAAGCCCACCCGCCAACCTAGCCCCACCCAACCTGATACCTAGCCGCCCCTTACCCAATGCCATCGGCCCCTCACTATTCCCCCTCGTTATGGTGAGTCCAATCATCACAATGACTTCCTAATTTAGCTCAGGCAAGAGAGGGCAAGGTTTGAATTCCTTTGAAATTCAAATTTGAATTTCAAATTATTTCCATATAGGGAATTTCAAATAAGGAAAGTTTTTTATCATGAATCTAATCTAAAATAAATTAAATTGGATTTACTATTTATTTTCCTAATCTACAAAGGTCTATTTAGAAACTCCCAAAATGCCTCCACGACTCCTCTCTCCCCTTATGAAGCCCCCCCCCCCCCCCCC
>NW_021553178.1:0-231 GCF_001605985.2 Dendrobium catenatum
TTGAAATTTATCCTAAAATAAGTTATTAAGCAAGTGGAGTTTTCAAGTTAGTTCTAACAACGACTTTTGGGGTTTTAAGTTTTTAATGGTTTTGATCAATGAGTTTGATTTAGATTTGATTTAGTTAGTAATTTGAAGGAGATATTTAATTTTTTAATACTCAGATGACTGCAAATCAATGATGTGAAAGTTTTAAAAGGTTGTAAGACCCTAACGAACTATCCCAAGGCC
>NW_021553179.1:0-261 GCF_001605985.2 Dendrobium catenatum
CAAGTAAGGAATTACATATGATGAGGATATTCATGCTAGTTAGTTGGCATTATGATATTTGATAAGTGCTACATGAAAACTTTTAGTTTTTTTTCTCCAATAAATTCATTAATGGGTGTTGTTTTGATGTTGATTTCCTTAGGTTGTTCTGAGTTTATGATCATACATATAAATAGGGCCAATCAAGTTGAACTAGGGGTAAAGCAAAAGATCATGTCAAAATTATAATATATAAAAATTTATAACTTCAACAAAGCAATA
>NW_021553180.1:0-382 GCF_001605985.2 Dendrobium catenatum
CTATTTGCACTGATCACATCATGCACTATTTTTTCTATTTATTTTATGCACAGTCTTTCATGTAGCCCTCTGAACTCTATGAAAAGGAGGTGAGATGCATAGTTTAGACATCAAACTCTAGGGATTATTCACAAAGATATTAGAGGTTTCCACTTACTCTCTATACAAAACACATTCTTAGTTAGTTCTCTAACTATCTTCTACTAAACAAATATTAGTAGGGTTGGGTATTATCCTTAGACAAATTTGAATCCAACAATCCAAAAGAAAATTTCCCATTTTTGATAATAGCAAAAAAAAATCTTTAATAAGAGCAAGAAGCATGTACATTGTAACGTGAAACAAGGTTTATAAATGCAACTAATCATACGGGTCCCACAAC
>NW_021553181.1:0-1082 GCF_001605985.2 Dendrobium catenatum
TGTTGATTTAATTTCCTCTTCTAATTCAGGGGGTGCGTCCCGAACTTGAAGGTCATCAGGATCATCTAAAGTCTCCAAACAGAGCCCATCAAGAGCATAAAAAGGATCTGTAGGGACATTTGGCGATTCAAGATGGTAAGTTATCATTAGGCAATACTCATCATCATCGAATGAACTAACAGTTCCAAAGCCGATACCACTTGTAGGATTATCTTTAATTCTTGTTTTCTAAATATTTTTGTGGTATCTGGCCTGACCCTTAGTCCATCGGTATGGTACAGAACCTTTAGAGGAAGTATTTTTCACACAAACAAGGAAGTAGTCGAAAGGTAATTCCATTAATTCATTAAAATCTGCCTCCTCAAGGGTTACATCACTTTCATCCCTTGCGGAGGAGGAGCCAGGAAAGAATTTCTGGACTTTCTTTACTTCACCATTCAAGTTGGGGGCCACTTTAACTTCTAACCCTACAATCCTGCCAGCTGACAGTGGGGTCAGAGAAAGGGCCTCAATCCTTCTACTGAGCTTTTCGTACATTGTTAATTCAGGCTCGTCACTTTTTACCTTTACAATTTCTTCCTCAATGTCACTATCTTCTTCTAAGGTGAGATCAAATTTTGGAGAAGTATTTGTATTTTTGTAATTGAGGGAGAAGGCAGCACCTTGGTCCTTGGACTCAATATCGGAATCCGATTCCAAATCGATATAAACAGGTGTTGTTCTCCTCTCTGATGAAGCATGGCCTCGACCTCGTGCCCTTCAGGCCATCCTCCCACCTCTTTGAGGTAATGCGTTTGGAGGCCTAAGAATAACGATGTCGGAGTCATCTTCACTACTTAATTGTATAATTTTTTGATCAACACATTTTTCTTTTTCTTTCTCTTTTTCTTTCTTTTGATTGGACTTTTGTCCAACAAACTTCTCCTCAATTTTGATCTCTAGCTTAGAGCGGGACGAGGACCCTTTTGGAACAAAATATGTAGCATCTTCGTAGATCCCGATTTCTTGAATAGAAAATGGTTGCAGATCATTCTTAATCACGTGTTCAATGCCATCTCGTTGGTACTTGATGCATTGGTGAA
>NW_021553182.1:0-801 GCF_001605985.2 Dendrobium catenatum
TATTGCATTGTGTTGGTTAAATACTTTTGTAGAATTATTTTATTTGAAAGAATTTATTTTGTACTTGAGATTTATTTATTGGATCGGCAAATGGATCCGAAAGAAATAGAAAAGAAGATTGAACCCGATGCTGAAGCACTTTCAATAACGTCTGAGAATATGATGAAGTTTGCTGACATGATTGCTCATATAATTATATATAAATTGAAAAAATAATCAGGTCTGAAATATAATAAAATAGATGAAAGTAATCAAAAAAAGACCGGAAAGATTACGAAACTATATGTTAAGATTACTCCGTAATGTGTTTGACGTGGAAGAAGACATGAGGTACCTAGTTAGAGGATGATAGGATAATATTTAAGTGTAGTGATTTTGGGCATATAATGGCAAAATGCATGCCTATTGCCTTAACATGGATATGGACATGCTCAGATTGAAAGTGGATAGTTGGAATCAATGAAGGAGGTTTTTGAAGTGTTTGATGATACAACTTGTATAATTTTCTACTAAAAAGCTACTTTAAGATGAAACAGTAAGAAAGTAGTTCCAAACGAAGCCCAGATCATTACAAATTTCCATGTGTTGCACACTAGTGTATGTGTTGTTTACACTAGTTTAAATAATCATGAAAGTAGAATTTTAATGACTCTTGTAGTTTTAGGTTTCGTTTGGGACATCTTTTTTATTGCTTTCTAAAATGGAGTTTTAGTAAAAAATAAAAATTTTGTACTAAAACTCCGTTTTAGAAAACAGTAAAAAAGCCGTCCCAAACGAAGCCTTAGTTTATGATAATTTTAA
>NW_021553183.1:0-340 GCF_001605985.2 Dendrobium catenatum
GCAACTATCTCTCCTCCAATTCTACCGTATGTGATTAATCTTGGCTCTGCCCATGAAGTTTGGACTGCTCTAGAACGACGTCTTCAACCCACCAACAGATCGCGCGTCATTCAGCTCAAGAATGAGCTACATCAAATTCAGATGCGCGATCGCACTATGCAACAATATCTTGATCAAATCAAGACAATCGTTGACAACATCGCGGCCGCCGGTTCTACCGTCGATACAGAAGACATCGTACTCTACATCCTCAATGGGCTGCCCGCTGTCTATAACTCATTCAAGACAGCTATTAGAACCTCAATGCAACCCATTCATCTGGATGATCTCTATTCACTCC
>NW_021553184.1:0-207 GCF_001605985.2 Dendrobium catenatum
TCGCATATTGCTCGGTATTGCTCGATATTGCTAGGTATTACTCGGTATTGCTAGGTATTGCTTGGCAATAATGAAAAATATCGCTCTGTGAAGACCAATAACGAGAAAAACTCGGTCTTCGTCGGTATTTCTCGGTATTGGTCTTCATAGAATGATATTTCTCGTTATTGTCGAGCAAAATCGACCAATACCGAGCAAATATCGAGC
>NW_021553185.1:0-226 GCF_001605985.2 Dendrobium catenatum
TCATTCCAAAAATTTAATTTAGAACTCATAAAACACGGCACCGGGGCGCTATATGGAGAAAAAATTTTCAGGGGAAGGACCCCCTGCAACCCCCAAGCGAGCTCAACATACTAAATTGAGGTTGAGGAAACAGTACAACCCGTTTGATCAACACAATCAAATTCCCCATAGAACTAAGTCTCTAACAACCTCCAATATTGATATGATTAGTAAAGCATGCGTGATT
>NW_021553186.1:0-512 GCF_001605985.2 Dendrobium catenatum
GTAGGGCAAGTGACTCCTAGAATAATTTATGCAAACTAATCCTCTAAAAATTTATATTTGTGAATATATTGCCTAAGCAAGAAGAACAAGTTATATACATATGTTAGAAGGATTTGGTTGCAAAATTTGTTTACCAGATGTGAGAATTGTGAGTGGTTTTTTTTTCTTTGAATTTTATATACATGGCCATTGCATAAAAATGCATATAATTCAAAAAATACTAGACCTTTTTAAAGTAGAAGGAAAAAATCTCCTGGATTATAGATTATAATGTATGGATTGATAATTTAACCTATTATTAGAGCACAAGAAATAATTGAGAAATAGTGAATGTTGTTTCACGAAAATATTAGGAATTTAAGGTCATTAATGTCAATTAATAGCTTTCAAAGTTAATTAGGGGATGATGGTTGTTCATTTAGATTGATGGCAGCGTCAGCAAATTATGGGGGATGTTAGTATCTATTTGCAAAATTTTTATTTATTTATTTTTTATTATTTAATTTAATTAT
>NW_021553187.1:0-319 GCF_001605985.2 Dendrobium catenatum
GGAGACGAATGGAAAACTGCATTTAAGACACGCCAAGTCTTATACGAATGGAAGGTCATGCCTTTCGGGTTATGTAATGCACCGGCAACTTTTATGCGCCTCATGAATGAGGTACTCAAACCCTTCCTTAACATATGCTGTGTCGTATATTTCGATGGCACATTAGTGTACAGCTCCACTATTGACGATCACCGCAAGCATCTAGAAGCCTTGTTCGAAGTCCTGAGAAGTAACAAATTGTTTCTAAACAGCCGCAAATGTGAATTTGTCACAGAGCAAGTCTCTTTTCTGGGATTTCTTATTTCTGCAGACGGTATTA
>NW_021553188.1:0-228 GCF_001605985.2 Dendrobium catenatum
TCCTTAGTTTCTACGCGCAGCCGAGGGAAGCCGATGCCAAATTGCAAAAAAAATTCAAACTGTAAGTTGATTTCGCCATTTTTTTCTCCATTTGCCATTTCTCTTCATTTATCAATGATTCTGTAGATTTGTGATCGGAAGATCATATTTTTTTAAGTATTTTATTTGTTTTGGATTAAAATTACTCTTACAAAAAAAAAATATTTATTTAATGTGTTTTTACTGAGC
>NW_021553189.1:0-492 GCF_001605985.2 Dendrobium catenatum
ATTCAATCAAATAGTTTAATAAAATACAATTTCTTTAATTTATTATTAGTTTAAATTACTGCATCATTTTTACTCTGTTTTTTTTAGCGGAACAATCGGCTGCAATATTCGAATTTAGGGCGACGATGGCTGCTTTTGGTGGGGTCTGTCGTTGACAGCTGTCTTCCTCTTTACCTATCCCATTAATGGAGACGGCCCCGAATCGTTTGTTATTTCTATTAGTCCCTCTCTCTCGTGGCCCCCACACACCAATCCTTCCCCTACAGCTGCCGGGCTCACACGATCCAATGCTCGTCCCACAATACGCAACAGCATCATCTCTTCCAATACATGGATCTCCTAGTACATGCCAATAATATATGTGGGCCAGCTGCATTGCTGCAATCAAACACACATTTTACTTTCCATGAGCTGTCTAAGGTTTTGTGAGATAATATTGTTTTAGTTTTTTCAAAATTAATGCCTGGGAGCTGTTTTCTTTATCTGGATTTA
>NW_021553190.1:0-203 GCF_001605985.2 Dendrobium catenatum
TTATGATCCCTGCCTCCAACATCTCCCGTATCAGCCTCTCTATCTCATCTTTTTGGATCTGGGGGTAGCGGTAAGGGCGAACGCTGATCGGTGTCTCCCCTTCCTTCAAAGTAATGGCGTGCTCCAGCTCCCTCTGAGGTGGCAAACCCTGTGGAGGTTGAAAAACCTCCCTGAACTGCTGTATGACCGGTTGCACTTCAAGA
>NW_021553191.1:0-268 GCF_001605985.2 Dendrobium catenatum
AATCATTAATACAACTTTGGTTGCAAGCATTTTTTTAACTGGCCATTGCTCTAATATCACTTTGTCATGTCCCGATATCTAAAATGAAATAAATCCATTTTTTTTCTTTCTATTATCATTTCAATTCATTCTATTCATTTTTTTTATAGTTAATAACTAATAATTATTCATTCTATATCAATTTAACATCCATAGATGATTAGTTATAAAAAAAATAAATAGAAAAAATAAAATAATAATATTGTTATTGTTAATATTTATATCTTAC
>NW_021553192.1:0-374 GCF_001605985.2 Dendrobium catenatum
TAAAATCATCCTGTGAGAATAAATTCATAAAATAAAATTTATATTTATTTTGTATTATTACTCAAAAAATATACTCACATGAGCTTTTCTTATCTTCTTATCAACCCATTAATGATCAGCTTGATAATGGTGAATCCTTGTATGTAGCTCCAATGATGTCGGCTCCTGACTAAGATACTATTTCTGTAAATAAAAATATAGTTAAAATAATATAGATATAATTATTAAACTAATTAAAATAATCTTTTAATAGTTATCATCTATGTTCGGTATGAGGTACTGAACCACCAGTATGAACAGAGCTTCCTAAACCCTCACAGTTAGATGCCCTATTTTGCTTATTTTATTCTGTCAATTGGTCAACTCAAGGCTCA
>NW_021553193.1:0-284 GCF_001605985.2 Dendrobium catenatum
ATGCTGAGCATCATATTAGATGGCTTATCGAGGGGAATTCATGTTGCCTTATGAGGTGAAAACCTCTATGCCCTTAGGGCGAACAGATCGAATAATTCATGGCATGCTCGGGTGGTGGTATGTCAAAGCTGAAAATGCCTAGAAAAATAAGTTGTTGGCACGGAAGAGAGATTGGGTGCTCCATGAGGGTGTCGTAATGCTCCAAGGGCTTGTCCTATGAAAAATTCTTGGGATTCATGTGCGTTATGCTGGAGCAAGAAATACTATAAAAAATATGGTTGTTG
>NW_021553194.1:0-294 GCF_001605985.2 Dendrobium catenatum
GAGCTATAGGCATCAAGTTAAAAAAATTTGGAGTAGTACCCACTGAAGCATTTTCAGTTTCATTTTAAAAACAAGAGAGTTAACAAGGCTAGCGGGTTTTATGGGATACGATGCTAGCTCAGCAGGATCTATGGAGTTTACAGTGATTTAGCATAGAAAATCCACTCAAATTATACAAGGTAAATTAATGTGATTTTCTAATTCATTTTACTTATAATAATTTTTTTTAATAATTGAGTTATAAGCTTTGTCATCACTATTCATGATAATTAATCTAAGGCGATGCTGGAGGTT
>NW_021553195.1:0-286 GCF_001605985.2 Dendrobium catenatum
TAACATCATGATGCTGAAAATATTATGGTTCTACCTGCGTTACCAATGCATCTCATACAAATAAAGAACTCGGCACTACAATACCAAAAATGGGGTTCCTCAGCACTACTGAAAGTAACCCTGCACCATGTTTCGTTAAATGTCATGGTGTTGTATGTTTCTCAGAATTTATACCATTTTTTAGTTTTTCCTGCACAAAAATAACTAAAGTAACACATTTTCACTAAAACTAAAATATAAAAAATAGTTTGTAATTTGCACTCATCAAATTCTCCTAAGCTTGAGC
>NW_021553196.1:0-221 GCF_001605985.2 Dendrobium catenatum
ACCCCTTCAACTTTAACTCTAGTCTTCCGCTGTATCAGGTGAACTCCCTTTAAAAAGCCCCATATGAATCTCTCATCAATACACTACTGCTCCAAACCTTTTACTTCTAGATCATATATATGATCTCGAGCTTCCTAAACATGATCCTGGATGATAGTCTTCAAAGCTATAAACTTTTTAAAATCTTTAATGACTCTTGAAGATTCTAAGCTAGACAAAGT
>NW_021553197.1:0-336 GCF_001605985.2 Dendrobium catenatum
TCACTCCTAATTGGTCGACGACCTGAGTGAAAATGAAATTGTGGGTAGCCACACTATCAATCTCCCCCTTCACCTTCATGGTATGATTCATAGTGAATCATACCACCGAGTTCAGTGAAACCTCGACCAAATCAAAATGCAGCTTCTCCTTCATCTCCTCTAACTCCCCCTTACCTCCCTCAGTTTCCTCGTCATCACAGACGGTGAGAACTTGAAGTGTTCGGTCCTTGCACCGATGCCCTGGCATATACTTCTCATAGCACTTGAATTACAACCCCTTAGCACTCTTCTCATGCATCTCCTTATTTGTTAGCTGCTTGAAATTTCCCCCATTCC
>NW_021553198.1:0-326 GCF_001605985.2 Dendrobium catenatum
ATCGGCGCCTTCGTCCCATCTGCGCCTTCCGCATCGCGATTCTATGTTCTCCGCCATGACTGCCCACCCGATGCTGTCGCTGAAATCTTTTTCTAAAGTCGGGTCTAAGAGCGGCGGCAGCTTCCACACTGGCGCTTCCTCCTTCCAACAGAGCTCTGCCGCATGAGTTGCTGCCGAATGCTTCGTGTTCCGCCAAGAAAAATACTCCAGGAAACTTCAGCACATCACTTGCCAACTTGTAAGTGCGGAGTAGATCTGGATCTCTTAATTTGTTTGGGCCTCGACCTAATTTGTGACGTTATTCGGCGGCCGCCGTGGCCTAGGAG
>NW_021553199.1:0-273 GCF_001605985.2 Dendrobium catenatum
AATCTCTTCAAAATTTCTTCCTGTTCTTTTTCAAATTTCTGTTGCAGATATCTTTTGTACTTCTCAAATTTTTGATCACATAGGTACATGTGATATTGAAGCTTGTATAAACGATGTTGAAGTGAGTCAGTAGAATCTCCTTCTGTAAGTAACCATCTGTCCAATGGAAGTGGGACATCGGGATTATGTTGATCACTTTCTTCCTTGAATGTAGCCATATTTTTGGTATTTTTCATTTTTTTTTGACAGACTCAAAAAAGACTTAAAAAACTC
>NW_021553200.1:0-3395 GCF_001605985.2 Dendrobium catenatum
CATTGCTTTCCAAAAAATACCTTTTAGTTATTTGTCGAGCTACTTGTTCTTCGTGTTCTCCTTATCTCGCAAGCATGTAGTACCAAAAAACATCAAAAGAAACGGCGCAGAAAACCAACGAAAAATCGAATACAAAAAAGGGGTGTAGGCGTCGTTGTTATTGGATACACTTCGTAGAAGTCAAGTGCATCCTATAATATAAACGACGCCCTTTGCTATTCCCACTCCAAACGAGGCACTTGATACATTTGACTCGACTATTCCCAACATACCTTAAACCAAAGGCTAAATCCACTAAGGGAGGTGTACTTCTAGGGCCAAACTTAAGCCTAGATTTTCTATGGTTTTGCACTCATCCCAAAATTCTATATTTTAGAGGTCGACACTTAAAGGAGACTCCAAAGGGAGCAAGGACTGTCTTGCTCCAAAGAGAACACTAAAGGTCTCTAACATAAGGCTCCTTAAGGTTTTAGATCCTACTGACTCACTCTATAGAAAGAAAGACTAAGGGAATTGAACTCAAGTGAGAAAAACACTAATCATCCCCACAAAACACTAAGGAATCCCACTACACAAGTTTAATCTACCAAATTATAGATCTCAAAATAATTTGTAAGAACTGCTACAAGAACTACTACAAAACTTCCTAAAGATTATCTATTGAAATCTCTTTTCCTTTCATTTTATTTGGCACAAAAACCCTACAAAGATCTTTTATCAAAATCTCTATTTCTACCCAAAAAAAAACAACCCACAATCAAGTGTCTCACCTTTTATTTGGAGTGAGGTAGAAAAACCCAAAGCTTTCCAACGAGAAGATTTTATAGAAACCCCTCATTGTAGAGCCATCGTCACAAAACATTCGCAAAACATCGTCAATAAACCTTTTCAATATAAAATAATTAGCCAGGCTTCTCTCTACCATGAAATCAAATATCAACTTGTAACATTTTCAACAACCTTTACTTTAAAATTTTATGAAAGAAACACTCCCAAGATTGCATTTAGACAATTCTTAAATGAACTAAGCTATTATAAAAAGAAAACTCTAATGCAAGCAAAGAAGACTAAGCTTTCTTTCATAACATTCCACCCAAAATTTAATATTCATGATTTGATGTAAAAAAAAAAAACAACATGGTTCATTTTAAGACTTGTTTCCATTCTCGCTTGAATTGTATGCAACATGCCATGAATTAAGCATAAACCTCTTATATTAACTAGTAATTATTCATTCTCGAATGTCACAACCTCAGCATGCTACTAGCTCATACCATATAAAACCACTTTGAAATAAAACAACTTTCAACCATAAAGAAAGCACTTTAAAAAAACTCAACACAACAAATTTGCATATGAATTTGCATTAATAAAATAAGATAAAAAAAAAAACTAGCTTTTAGAACTCTTATATCATGAAGCTAAGCTCACATACCATATACTAACAAATATCCAAAAGAAGCTTGCAAATATGTAATCTGGAGGATAACAAAGTTTAGCACAATTCATGCTTTGGATTACTTTTTCCCATATGATAAAGTTCATGCCCTCACAACATCGATTCTCGCCAATGCCAAATGTTAATGATATGACAACGAACAAGATACCAAAGCCCACAATCACTTTATATATTTTCTAAGTTTTACTAATGGAATAACTTTGAAACATGCGTGAAATTCTCCCAACCAATCGTAACTTAAAAAGGCCGAACGAGCATTTGATACATCACCGCAAGAGGAATATAAATCTATTGCTTACTTTGAGAATGACATATATATTCAAAAGATACCTTAATAATTCCAACAAGCTCAAATATCTTCACAAAAGAATCAAGCATATGGACATTCTCCAAGATTCATTTTACCAAAGTAGTTTGAGGCATGAAAAAAAAAAGAAACAAGAATGAAAATATGCATCTAGTCGTCCTCTAAATCAATCTGAGGCACAAGACTAATGAAACCTCGCATCTAACTTACCTATAAGTTGATTTGGAACATAGAACCATGAAAATTCTGCACTTATATTATTCCAACCACAATCCGGAGGCTCAAAAACAATAAAAACTGCATACATTTGTTTCTAATAACAATTTAGGACTTTGAGCCAGTGAAAATCTGCAATTAGTATGGTTCCCAAGGGTTTTAGAACCTCAAAAACAACAAAAATCAGCACATTCCCTTAAAAAAACTGCACTTACTATTTTCTAACAGCATTTTGGAGTCTTGAAAGATGTCAAAATCTGCACTAATCCCCCATATAAATCAGCCGCAAAACCTTATAAAAGATGTAGGGATTCTCAAACAAGAGCCATGTATGACTTTCCAAACGCCGCAAATATCTTCATGTAAAAAAAAAAACGGTAAAGCCTCCTTAAAAACAAAAAGAAACTGTACTGTTTTTTTCACAAAACCAGTGAGAAAATTCAATAAATGCTGTAGGAATTTTCACCCAAACGATAATGATTGCCAAGGCTCAATACCAAGATTCATGGAGAGAAGAACCCTTTAATCCATATGGGACTCTTAGAATGGTAAAGCATGAAACCACATGTATATTTTCCAATAACTTTATTGGGGAAAACATAGCATATTCCACATGATCACCTACTTCTCACCTTGGATTTGAGAGCCAACCAATGACAAAATAAACTATGCTTCTAGATATACATTTAAATGCTTAAATCATAATGAAGGTTTCAACAATAAATCACAACCTATAAATTCACACACTTATCTCATAAGCACAGTGAACTTCCCATGGACATAATCAAAGCCATTTTGCTTTAAAAAAAGGAGATTAGAGGTGTGATAACATACACACCCTAATAAACCAATTCACAATGTAAAACTTAATCAAAATGAAACTTCCCATTGCTAACCATCCTAAAGGGGAATAAGCAAGCCATCACATGTCACCAAAATCAACTACTCCAACTATCAAGGAATCTAGAGTGCATACATTCATCAAAAGAAATAAATGGTGTGATGACATACACACCATGAAAGCTCCCACTCATACCTTCAATCTTAGCTAAAATAAAATCCACATGAACATAACTTGTTACCAACTAAATCATCAACAATGTCTTAAATTAATACTAGTAGGAATGCTAGAAATTAAGGTAAAGGAAAGAGACTAAGAAGAAGAAAAAGAAGAAGATGGGAAAGAAGAGGTAGAAGAAGAACAAGAAAAAGGGGAAGAAGGAGGGGAGAAATACTTACCTTGCAAGGAGGAGGGGCTCGGGCTCAGAGAAAGTCGGAGAACTGCCGTCGGGTTTGGTCCGGGGTCAGGCTGGCGTTTCGCGAACCAGGGAGGGAACGAGCGGGTAGGCTTCGGCTGCCGTCGGGTTCAGACTTCCCAAATAGGGAGGTTGGCGTCGGGCTGGGGACGGCGAA
>NW_021553201.1:0-227 GCF_001605985.2 Dendrobium catenatum
CAAATATGTTTTTTTGGAGTAATTATAAGTCGAAATAGCAAACTGTCTTTGCCATAGCATGATATTGTAGTATTTTACTTGCACAAAATTTTTTATAATTTTTTTAGCATCGATTAAAATCCTTAAGAAATTGACACTTGTCGATACAAATGAGAATTTTGGGACCATTAAATGTCTATTTTATAAACTTATTTCACTAATATTTTTTAAATAAAATAATTTATTTT
>NW_021553202.1:0-697 GCF_001605985.2 Dendrobium catenatum
TCCCAGAGATTCTCTCACTACTTTCTCTCTCTAACTTCATATAATTTATTCTCTCTAACTTCATATAACTTCATATTGGAATGTATTCACAACCCATCATTTTCTTTACTAATTAAAGGGAATCTCTCTGATTGGATCCTTGCTTCTAGTGGATTTCATAAAGGTTGTCCTCTATCACCTTTTCCTTTTATTCTATGCTCACAACTGTTAACTAATGCTTTTTCTCAAAGTAGCAATAATGTAGGGATTCGTGTGAATCTTGGTGGGTATAGATTATCACATTTCCTATATGCAGACGATGTGGTTATCTTTTCATAAGCAAAGTTAAAGTTAATTAAAGAAGTGAAGGACATTTTGATGAATTTCTATAACTGGACAGGATTGAAGATTAATGAGAACAAATATTGTATTCTCTTTGGTAATCCTATAAAAAGGAGAAGGAAGAAAACAATTTCCAAGATCATGGGCTTCAAAACTTTCAAAACAATGTATTTGGGTGTCAAAATTGCATTGAGAAGATTAGTTAAATCTGATTTTCAATTCATCATAGATAAGGCTCTAAGGATGTTGAATGTTTGGGGAAGTAAAATATTATTCCTAGCTGGGAAAATTACTTTAGTCTAGTCGGTGATGCTCACCTTCCCAACTTTTAATTCTACTTTATCTTGGGTACCTAAAGGTATACTTGATATGTTAG
>NW_021553203.1:0-202 GCF_001605985.2 Dendrobium catenatum
CGCCTTGCCAAGGGGGGCAAAAGGAGAACTATTTTTTGTAGTGAAAATCCAGGAGTGGAGTACTCCGGGGAGTGGACGTAGGTCATATTTTGACCGAACCACTATAAAATTCTTGGTGTGTTCTTTCTTTATCATTGTTTACTTTTTGCTTGCACTTTAATCTTATCATATTTATTGCATGTGGTTTTTTTTTTGTGAAAGC
>NW_021553204.1:0-219 GCF_001605985.2 Dendrobium catenatum
TGACCGAACCACTATAAATCTTGTGTCTTTTATTTTTCTGCTACTTGAATTTTTTTTTACTATTTCTAACTTGTGATTGAAAAACTTTTTTTTAAAATTTCACTAAAGTTAAATTCTCAGTTTTAAATTTTAAAAGAGGGTAAAATTTTTTAAATACTAATTCACCCCCCACCCCCCCCTCTTGATTGGCCACTCGGACATAAGCTTAGATTTAACAAC
>NW_021553205.1:0-228 GCF_001605985.2 Dendrobium catenatum
GATTTAGAATCCTAAGCCTAAAATGGAATTCTTTCATTGATCTTAGTTTCAAAATGAAAGAAAGGGAGAGCTTAGATTTTGGCTCTAAGCTACAAGATTTTCATATAATGATGGGTTGGAATTTTAGAGAATTCCAAATCCTTATGTATGAAGGGAAACATTTATTCGCTAACCTTGTGTTATTAGCAAATGAAATGGGAGAGAGGCTTAGGATTTGTTTTCCTAAAA
>NW_021553206.1:0-557 GCF_001605985.2 Dendrobium catenatum
AAAAAATATAATAGATCCATTTTAAATCCAAAAAATATATGTAACCCCTCTAACTGACCAGAATTAAGTCCTTAACTAATTAAAATTAAACCCCCTTCATTTGACATCTAATTAAGCCTTAGTTTAATTTTAAGTAAAAGTCAATATTTAATTGATTTAAATAATTATTAATAATTAAAAATCCCAAAAATTTCCAAAACACTTGGGAATCCCTCCTTAGGTCATTCCTGACCTTTGGAGGTGTTTTCAAAAAATTGGGAACTCATTTGAAGCAAAACCATAAAAGGCCTTTAATTAAACAATTTCCAAAATTCACTAAAATACTGAAAACTTCAATAATTCATAACTAAATCAAGAAAAATCCAAATATCCCAAACTCACTTGCATTCAATTCATTATAATTCCTAATATTTATTAAAAATATTAAAGTTCTAAAAAATCATCAAAATCAAAAAGTCAACAATTTGGTCAACCTTAGGTCAAAATTGGGTTAAAACTTCTAAAAATCATAACTTTTGATGGAAAACTCCAAATTGAGTGTGCCACCTGTCTAACAA
>NW_021553207.1:0-333 GCF_001605985.2 Dendrobium catenatum
TAAAATCTTTAAGTCTGGGGGGTTTCCTATTATCCTCAAGAGCTCTTATAGTTAGTTTGTAAAATGAATTCATATCTTCTAAGATTCGATTGGTATAATTGATTCTATATACTTTGCTCTCAGATTCATCCTTAAAATTTTTAAATTCTTTTTCAAGTTCTGCATAGGATGTTTTTAAGTTTTCAAAATTTTTATTCAATTCATCATATTCATCAAGTAGTTTCATGTGGTTGTCATCTATTAAAGCATGGTCTTTCTTAAGGATTTCATATTCTTTCTTGAGTTCTTCCAGTTCCAAGCTTACACTAGTATGCATCTTTTTCATTTTCCTAT
>NW_021553208.1:0-223 GCF_001605985.2 Dendrobium catenatum
ATATCTAAAATGTATAATCTTATTAATGACTTGATCGCCCAAAGTCACAATCATTTCCCTAGGTCTATTACTACTAAAATTACACTTCATATATTTAGTTTTAGATCTACTCAAGCGAAAACCATTAGACTCTATGGTTAACCACCATAATTCAAGTTCACCTTTAACTCCCTCTATAATCTTATCAACAAAAAAAAAAAAATCAACAAAAAGCATGCACCAA
>NW_021553209.1:0-260 GCF_001605985.2 Dendrobium catenatum
AAAGTTTTTAGTCAATAATAAGTCAAATAAATTTTTTTAAATTCCACTTTATTTGATTTCCCTCTCCAACTTAAATGGTTTGTTGATATTCCTTACTTTATTTCCATTTCAGGGTCTGCAATTTCCTTTCTTGATATATTTTTTTCTTTCGATTTGTTGCGTCTATTTCTTATTATGTGTGTTATGGTGAATTGATTTCTCTTTTTTCCCCCTTAATAATGTTTTTTTTTCTATTTTTGAGAATTTTCACAATAAAGTGA
>NW_021553210.1:0-273 GCF_001605985.2 Dendrobium catenatum
GCTCACTCATAAAGATTTTGCCCCTTCATGCAATTTTCCTTTACTCTTTGTCTTAGAGAAAGGTTGCAAGCTTTACCTTCATGCAAAAAAATTAGAATAAAGTCGGATGCTCTCAAACTTATAAAGTGATGGCTATATGTTATAAAAAATTAGACAATTATCCTCAAACTTATAAGAAAAAAGGCAACATTCCCATGGTAATTCATGAAATAAGACAAGTGTAGCAGCTTTCAAATAATGATTGTAAATGAATCCCATGGTAATGGTATGTAT
>NW_021553211.1:0-1957 GCF_001605985.2 Dendrobium catenatum
GTCTCAAAGTGCATTATTAGTTTGTTCACTTTATTCAAGAACTTGAGCATGCTTTCTTTTAGGAATATAATTAAATTCACATATGATTCTATATTCATGAATATGTTCTAAGGTGGACACCCATATTGATCTAGATTTAATAATATTAGATGTAGATGGACCTGCGGTTGAGTTAATGGGCCCCATTAGGGTGGGCGGAGGGCAAGAAGAGAGAGAAGGAATTGTTTATGGCAGTTTTAATTACAATTGGGATGTAATTAATTAGGGAAAGAAATCTAATTTGAATTTTAAATATGAGAGAGAATTATTTAGGAAAAAGGGGTTGATTTTGGAGGGAATTAGAGTGGAGCCTATTTAAGACTAACTATGGGGTGATTTCAGATTATGCATGATTTTGCTAGAATTAGTTTTGCTTAGGTTGAGTGGGCTCTATCTGACAACTAGAGTCTTGGGAAAGCCGGATCTTCCTCTCCAATTGAAGATCTAACTATGTCTTATTTTTTTCTTTTTAGTTCTTTCAATAAAAAAGAGTTATTGCGTGTTCTTCTTCCTAAATGTCTTGTGTTGTTATCTGGTTTTGCTGAAATTGCATACATTTCCTATCAAATTGGTATCGGAGTTGTCTTGGGCTGAAATATAAGCCTTCATAGCTGATTTCTGCTACGTTTGTTCTCGATGTCTTGTTGTTTTTTGTTGTTTGGAGCTTAGATACGGGTATCTATGATGGGAAGAAAGGTAGAAGTGATGGAAGGGGAGATTAGACCATTGAAATGTAATTTTGTAGACAATTTTTTTTAGATTTCAAATAGTAATTTTCAGCCATACAAGAGAAGATCGATGTAAAGTTTGCCATCATTGATGAGATGATGACGAAGATGCTCGAGTTCCTAACCAAAATGGTGTCGTCAGAGGCGAGGGGAGTTGCTGACAACTAAGGGAGTGGAAGAAACCCTAATCTAATTGAGGGAAAGATCATGAGTTGGAAATGTTGGGGGAAGAAGAAGAGATGCCACATTTGGAGCCACTATGAAGGAGGGGAAAGGGTGAAAGAGTGGGAATTTGGTGGAGCTATAGAGTTTGAAAGCAGAAAAGGATGGAGAGAAGGTAGAAGCATCGGACATGGTTCAACCACTCTTACAGCAATATCCAGGGGTGCTCTACCTAGTTTAGAGGTTGTCTCCTCCACGGGACACGAGCATGCTATCATCTTGAATGAAAGAGTGTCACCTATGAGTGTTTATCTGTACCGTCATCCCCAAATCCCGAACGAAGTGATTGAGTGATTAGTCAAGGAGGTGCTCGAGGTTGGGATCATTTGACTTAGTGAAATCCCATTGTCTAGTTCATTGCTATTAGTCAGTCCTTCAACAACAATTTCCTTTGTTTCATCTTGAGGATAAGGTAGCTATTTAGGAGTTAAGTATTGATGAACCGGCGGCTGAGCTGGTGGGCTCCACTAGGGTGGGCGGTGGGCAGAAGAGAAAGGAAGAATTATTTAGGAAAATTTTAATTACAATTGGGAGGGAATTAATTAGAGAAATACATCTAATTTGAATTTCAAATCTAAGAAGGAATTATTTAGGGAGAGGTGGTTGATTTGAGAGGGAATAAGGGAGGCTATTTAAGGCTAACTATAGGGTGATTTCAAATTATGCTTGATTTTGTTGGAATTAGTTTCTGCTTAGGTTGAGTGGACTCTAGCCCCAACGGCTAGGAATTCGGGAGAGCCAGATCTTCCTCTCCAATTGAAGATTCAACTCTACATTGTGTTTTTTTTCTTAGTTCTTTCAATAAAAAAAGAGTTATTGTGTGTTCTTCTTCCTAAATGTCTTATGACGTTCTCTGGTTTTGCTGAAATTGCATGCATTTTCTATAAATTTTTGTTCATATTGTGTGAGGCCTTCAATGATTTATGGTGCTGAATGTTGGCCATTAAAAGAGAAGCATAATACTAAGT
>NW_021553212.1:0-306 GCF_001605985.2 Dendrobium catenatum
TTACCCACGCGGCGCGCGCTGATTCGCCAGACAATGACTGGCACTAATTGTTAACGGCCGGATTAACCACAGCCGTCGGATGGCGGATCGAACGGCTGGGATTAAACACGCTCCGGGACCGCGGGATCTAATCCAAGCCGTCGATCGAAATCAACGGCTGAGATTACGTCTTCAACCTCCGCCTTTACCCAAAGCAGTGAACCTTCTCCGGCGTGATCCGAGCGATCGCGCCGGCGAACTTCAACAAAATTTCACAGGGAGGATCAATGGGGTGGAAACCTTCAATCCAACGGTGGAAATCCGCTG
>NW_021553213.1:0-438 GCF_001605985.2 Dendrobium catenatum
AGCCCACAGAACCCGATCCTTCTATACGGATCAATAGAAGTCGACAGGGTTCAAACTATCAAATAGATACACGGTTGTGGGGACTGATGTATTTGTTCCAATACATTCATATTCGGCATTCAAGCCCTGAAATTAAGAAAATTCTTAAATAAAGGCACAAAGCCTATAAGAAACCTAATCCTCAATCAATAGCTTGATTGAGTTGACAGGGTTCAGTCAACAAATGGAAATGACCTCAAGTACACCCTGATGATGGCCGTGTTGAACACTAATCTCAACCGGAGGGGTCCATTTAACCCAAAGCTCCACCCAAATACTCTAGAAATTCAAAATCCCAAAAATCTCAAATATTTAAAACTGAAATCAAACCATCAATGCTTAAAGCAAAATTCATCCACCCCCCGCAACAGTTTGCCGAGGTGGACAAATCAAAATTTA
>NW_021553214.1:0-237 GCF_001605985.2 Dendrobium catenatum
ACAGGAGAGAACAAGAGAGAGCAAGAGAGAGCAAGGGAGAGAGCAAGAGAGAGAGGGAGAGGGAGAGAGATAGATAGAAAGAGAGAGGGATAGAGAGAGAGATAGAGAGAGATAGCAAGATAGAGAGAGTAAGAGATAGAGAGAGTGAGAGATAGAGAGAGAGAGAGCAAGATAGAGAGAGTAAGAGATAGAGAGAGAGAGAGATGAAGAGTGAGAGAGAGGTAGTAAGAGAAAGCG
>NW_021553215.1:0-1135 GCF_001605985.2 Dendrobium catenatum
ACTCCCTTCAATTGTTTTACATACTCCTCCTTAGTCTACCCATACTGTGCGACGTAGGTGTGAATTATGTTCCTTAAGGTCGTTGTCCTCTGGAGGTGTTTTTCTTTCGGAGTATTCTTAGTCGAGTAGTCGACTGGGTATGGTGGGGAACGGGCTATCCTATCTGCCCTATCCTCCCCTTGAGTAGAAGCAAGGGGGTAGAAGTGACTTCCCTTTAGGAGGGGAGAGGAAGCAGGAATAGGTAGCTCCTAAGCAGCCTCAGGCTCTACTTGAGCTAAGGTCTTAAAAGGTACAACTCTCTTAGTCTTAGAGATCTTCTTCCTAAGTCTCTTCAAATAGTTTTTCTTCTGATTTTTAGTGGCAAAGCTAAGTCCAGAGCTAGACACTTCCTCAAAAATAGATTTAACTTCAGTGGGGGGCTCAATAACTGGCTCAGACTGTTTCTAGTCATCACTGACTACTGGCAAGGTAGGTGCAGATCCCACAATCAACTCAACCACTGGGGGAACTTCCTTACTAGCATCCAAACTAACAATCTGGTGTCCGTCCATGGAGAGCTCAAGGGTATTGAATCCCATCCCAAAGATGATGGTGCTTCATTGGTCATTAATAGTTGAGGACAGCTCTCGATCGAAAGAGAAAATCAATTGGCCAACCATTTGAAATTTTCGAAAAGTTAAAGAAAGGATTGGAATTAGATTTCTCTTAAGAGGGAGACAAAAGAATTGTTTTTTTTTTTTTTGAAAATTAAGGCTTGTAAGATAATCTCAACCCTCCAACACATGTTGAGGGGTGGAAAATGCCACCCAACACATATTAGTAGGGTAAAGAGACTAAGTACATGCTAAAAGGTAGGTTTTCTAAAAAAAAGATTTGACATATGTTAGCTCACAAGGAAATCGTATGGGGTAACATGTGACAACTTGGAACTTGAAGAAAGTTTTTTTTTTTAAGACAATTTGAATTTTGAAGGGTTTAAGGTGGGTTTTCTCACAAACTCCAAAACACAACGGACATATTTTCCCCTTGCCCGAAGGCTTATGGAACTGTGAGAGAACCCAAGTAAAGCGAATAGTCTAACCCTCCTCACCTCTAAAGGTCAAAGAGGAAGTGAGGGGGTTAAGACTAAGTACTT
>NW_021553216.1:0-331 GCF_001605985.2 Dendrobium catenatum
GATCAACTTTTTCACCCACAATATTGTCTACAGATTCTGTGTGCCACGCCGAATAATCTCAGACAATGGTACTGCATTCAAGAGTACAAAAATTTACAAATTCGTTGATCGGCACAAGATCGATTGGCAATATTCATCCATATACAATCCAAGGACAAATGGATTGGCAGAAGCCTTCAACAAGACGCTGGTGAAATTGTTGAAGAAGATCCTCACCAAAAATAAAAGAGTGGCATACGAAAATGGCAGAGGCACTGTGGGCATATCGTACAACGTACAAGACGCCAACAAAATCCACTCCTTATTCTCTAGTGTTCGGTGTTGAAGCCGT
>NW_021553217.1:0-215 GCF_001605985.2 Dendrobium catenatum
GCATGTCTATGTGTGTGTAATAGACTTGTGTGGCTTTGGATAGGACTAAGGTAGGGTAGTTAATTTAAGTTGTCTAGATTTCAAGTTTATTGAAGGCTAGAGGGAAAACTTTAATTAGCATTTAAATATTAGTGAATTAGGGTTTATTTTAGTTAATTTAGTTTATTGATCCATTTTTAATGGTTAGGGTAGTGATCTTTAAAGTTTAAGTTATA
>NW_021553218.1:0-382 GCF_001605985.2 Dendrobium catenatum
AATTTTTTGAAAAGAATTCTCATATGATGCCTATATATATAAAAAAAAAATTAGAAAAATTAAAATCCAAAAAATATTTGTTATTTGATTTTCGTTGTGTTTTTGTTTTTATTTTACTGTGTTGACTGTTTTTTCTTTTGTTTTATTTTTGAGGGTCTTGATCATCACCATATTTTCCCTGTTTTCAATTCCTAGTCACATCGTCCTGGCCGATACTTTTATCGTTCTGGACGATATGACAAATTATCTTCAAAATCCATCTGCTGACCTTTTTATGTGCTTACTCTAACTCATCATCCTGGATGATCCTATATCGTCCTGAATGATGTGATCGAACTCTGTTGCATCATGATGATAGTCCTGGCCGATAGAATATTTTGTC
>NW_021553219.1:0-345 GCF_001605985.2 Dendrobium catenatum
GTTCTATAGTTTAAATAAAGGCTGAATGATTGACTTCATTGTTTAATCCATGCCTAGTTCTAACATCCTCACTAGGTTCACCTATAATCAATTCCCTTGGGTGATTTTTAAAAAATCTCAAATCTCTAGGCAAAGGGTTTTCTATTTCCAAATTCTCTTCCATTTTTTCTTCGAAATTTATTCTATCAATTTTTTGGGAGTTATCCTCAATCTCATCTTCAACAATATTTGGCTCTTCTAAATTTCTAGTTTCATCAAATACAACATGTGTAGTTTCTTCAATGACCAAAGTTATTTTGTTAAATACTCTATAAGATTTTCCAACACTTGAATATCCAACAAAAA
>NW_021553220.1:0-303 GCF_001605985.2 Dendrobium catenatum
ATCTACTTAGGAAAATCTTATTTTTGGATATCGTCCCAGTGGATCATCCTGGACTATAAAATATCATCCCAAGACAATCCAGATCAATTTTTCCAAAATTTCTCAGGCAGTTTTGGAAAGCAATTAATGGGGATTTCGTCTGGGCCGATCACAAGATCATCCAAGACGATTAGACTTCGTTCAGCTTCATTTCAGGGCAATATTCAAGATGATTTTCCTCATATTTGATTCAATCGGCCAGGACGATATTCCTATCATCCTGGACGGTAATGGCGGCAACTTGCATTAATGAGCTTATTTTGA
>NW_021553221.1:0-368 GCF_001605985.2 Dendrobium catenatum
ACATCTGGTGAAATTGAGTTTGTATGGGCTTCTTGTTTAGTCTAGTGAATAGGTTGTTAGACCTAAGTTAATATCCCAAGGCTACCAAGAGGGGGGGGTGAATTGGTAGTTTTAAAAACTTAACCCTCTTTGATATTTTGATATTTTTATTAAATTTTTTATAGAAAAGATTTAAAACCACAGAGTTTTTTTAAACAAAAGAAAAATGCGGAAAATAAAAAGCAGTAAAGTAAATGACACAAGATTTATAGTGGTTCGGTCTTAACCAGACCTACTTCCACTCCCCAGAGGCAACCTCTGAGTATTGCACTAATACCAATAGTGTATATCTTTTTGCACCCACAGCAAGGCGGAGAAGCCTTTACAAA
>NW_021553222.1:0-261 GCF_001605985.2 Dendrobium catenatum
ATATAAAATCTTGCCTATCAACAAAATTATTTGACATCACCAAAAAGGGGGAGATTATTGCAGTTTATGACCCTAGTTTGAGATTTTGATGATTACAAAAAAAATTGATTAAATTATCTTATTCTTCATTAAATATTTTGAATATTACTCTTGTGTGTGAGTACTGACATTTTAGGGAGATCTCACACTGCTTAAAACAATAGAAGACTCGAGATTGGGTAGAATAGGATGTGAAGGAGTCTATAATTTTGTATTTTTTTT
>NW_021553223.1:0-293 GCF_001605985.2 Dendrobium catenatum
CCTATATTAGTAGCCAAACTATTTACATCTCAAAACATTGAAATCTATCTAAAACTTTCTCTTTTTTCCTTTCTCCTCTTTGATGATCTCAATAGGTCTTAATAGTTATTATAAATTATACTATAATATTTAATCCAACAAATGTTCATACATTTTTGTGTGTGTGCATAATTGAGTATTACATTGATAAAATATAGTAGACAGAAATTATATAGAATGAATTTCATGTTAGAAGCTGGAAGAGTTATGTGCCATGAGAGCTATTTTTGTTGTCTTTTTTGTTGTTCTCCTTT
>NW_021553224.1:0-276 GCF_001605985.2 Dendrobium catenatum
ATTGCTTGCGCATTGTTGCACAATTTTACTAGTCGCTTTCACTGACATGACATATTTTTTAATATGTAGAAAAGGACCAAATGATTCCTCAACTATTTGTGAGGGAACAAAGTTGTCTTCAACTCTTTTGAGTGACACTAACTAGCTTGGTCTCTCAACTCTTTAAAATAAGATTTTTTTGGTCATAACATCTAATGTTGGAGTTAATAGTATTGAATATAAGAGTATTTTGATCATATTTAATTAAATATTTATTAAGTATAATTTTCAACTAAT
>NW_021553225.1:0-215 GCF_001605985.2 Dendrobium catenatum
TGGTTATAAGGGGAGATGCAGGGCTATCCAAAGCCATAACATCACTTAAGACAAAGAGGCGGGGGAAGATTATGTTGTGGGACTACACAGGTTGGATGCGATTAGATTGGAGGAGGGAAGGATGTTTCTCTTTCCGTGTAGCCCTTGGTTCCGCAATACAGTAAGGATTTTTAGTCACCTCAAGGATTGCCACCTCCATCGGAACATGAGCATAT
>NW_021553226.1:0-315 GCF_001605985.2 Dendrobium catenatum
TGGCCATTAAAAGAGAAGCATAATACTAAGTTAAGGGGCTGTTTGGTATGCAGTATTAGGAGAGCCAAGTAATGTATTTACATGCATTTTCAAAATTATGTCGTTTGGATGATTTTGAGCGGAAAGTAAGGAATTCCTCGGATGCATAAGCAGTGTATTCCTAAAGGCCTTTTGCGCGACTTCAAAACCCGCTCAAATTGAGCGGGTTACAAATCCACTCGCGCAAAATACTGATTCTGCTCCCTTCGTCTCCTTCCCACGCGCTCTGCTCTCTTCTCTTTCCGCACTCCTCCATTCTCTGTCTCTTCACTCTTT
>NW_021553227.1:0-290 GCF_001605985.2 Dendrobium catenatum
GTTGCTAAATTGTAAAGCCCAACATAGGATAGTTTGGGCACTTCTGAGTTTCATCTCAGAATCAAGTGCCCCTACTTCACCTCCTTTGGCTTTCATTCCCAAAATCTAATCCTTAATTGATCAACCTCTTCCTTGAAATTCCTAAAGGCCAAAACCCTTTAAGCAAGACTTTCATGGATTTTAAAACAACAAAGATCAAACTTTAGCCAACATTTAAATGACTTCAAAATAAAGAAAACCACTAGTTTAATCAAAATATATCGTATTCGTATGTCGTGCCCGATTATAAA
>NW_021553228.1:0-256 GCF_001605985.2 Dendrobium catenatum
CGTAGGATGTGAAACTTAGCATACTCGACATTTAATTGGATATGCAAGTTTGTAACATTAAGTAAGATCTTAAAGAATTTGACTTGACCCTATTGCTCTACCAATTAACTTGAAGGCAAAATGTCAAAGCCCGACTTCAATAAAGGTTTCCTCGCTCACCTCTCTGTTTGACATGTCTTATTGATGTTGGCCACACTCACCCAAGGAAGAAATAGGTAGGGGTACCAACGGAAGAAGGGTAGTCAAAACTACCGAT
>NW_021553229.1:0-297 GCF_001605985.2 Dendrobium catenatum
TGAAAATGTAATCCCAAATATCTAATAAAATACTAACTCAAATATTAAATTTTCTCTCTAAAATATTAAAGCCCAACATATAATAGAATGGAGTGCTTCTAGGAGGTTCCAAAATCTTTAAGTGCTCCATACTCTTCAATCCTTTGGCTTCTAGAAAGAACTGTTCCAAATCAATCCAGTCCCTTTTGAAAATTCTTTGCCTCTTATCCTTGTCCTAATCGTTAAAACCTAAGAAAATATATGCCACCACTTTAATTGAGAGTATTCTTAGGAGATTCAATTTTTCTAGGATGTGAT
>NW_021553230.1:0-380 GCF_001605985.2 Dendrobium catenatum
CTTGATGGCAGATAATGTTGATCAATTAGATCAAGAATAGGTATGGGACTTAACCTATGATGAATTGTTTGAAGTTTCTGAACACATGCATGATGCATATAGGAAAATGAAAAAGATGCATGCTAGTGTAAGTTTAGAATTGGAAGAGCTTAAGAAGGAACATGAAATCCTTAGGAAAGATCATGCATTAATAGATGACAACCACATGAAACTACTTGACGAATATGATGACTTGAATAAGAATTTTGAAAATTTAAAATCATCCTATGCTGATCTTGAAAGAGATTTTAAAATATTTAGAATGAATCTGAGAGAAAAACATATCGAATCAATTATTCAAATCGAATCTTGAAAGATATGAATTAATTTTATAAATTGAC
>NW_021553231.1:0-233 GCF_001605985.2 Dendrobium catenatum
TAATTTAATCTCATATGCACATATATCATCACATTATAACAATTAAAAAGTAATTGAGCATATTTCAAAAGATCACAATATTATATAATAGTAGACAACGAAAAATCTAACGAAGTAAAAAATACATATTTTCAAAAATTTACTAAATTACCCGGGATTGTGTAAAAAATATTTTAAGACTTTTATTGTACTACAACACTATTTTTCAATATCTTGTTAATTTTTTATTCAAT
>NW_021553232.1:0-204 GCF_001605985.2 Dendrobium catenatum
CTTAAATCCGTGCGTGAGCTTAGGAAGGGTACTAATAGACCTTAGTTTAGGAGCTAATGGTTGTGTATGCCTAACTTAAGCCCCAACAAATCAACTACTTAGTTTAAAAAATAAGATTTTCCTTACCAGTAATGCAAAGGTGTTGGTGATGCACGTCTTTGTTAGCATGCCCTCTCATATTAGATTATATTTTTAAAGAAATTC
>NW_021553233.1:0-308 GCF_001605985.2 Dendrobium catenatum
CCTGTCGCCAAAATTCCTACTATTAGGATTCTCTTCACGGTGGCTCTGTTTCATAATTGGCGTATCCAACAACTCGACGTCGCCAACGCATTTTTGCACGGCGATATCCACGAGACCATATACATCCAGCAGCCTAAAGGTTTCGAAGACGCCACTAATCTTCTTCATGTATGCCGGCTACACAAAGCCATTTATGGCCTGCGTCAAGCTCCCAGACTTTGGTATACAACCTTTACCTCCTATCTCCGTCAGCTCGGATTTTCTCACAGTAAGGCGGATCCTTCTCTTCTCATAATGCACAAGGCGAC
>NW_021553234.1:0-1485 GCF_001605985.2 Dendrobium catenatum
TGTTACTCATATAGTATGATATTTGAAAACTTAAGTTAATCCTTATGATTAATCAATTAAATCATGGTTTAATTAATTTGACTGATCTTCTTATATGAATTTAATTACACTATATAATAGGCAAAGACGAAATACGTTCATCCTAGTAATCATCCTAGACAAAATCTTAATTTTTGTACTAATCATATATTATAATGTTATCATACTAGACAATGGGCTAAAAGATTTTCAATCATCCAAAAAATTATCATGTACAATCAAGAGGAAATTGAACTAATCATATTGTATGATCTTTATATCATATTATATGATAAGTATATAGATTTTAAATAGTTCATACCGAGACTATTCCATCATACAGGAGATTATCTAGTTTTTGAAATAATCGTACAGTACAATTAGTTTTGACTGAATTACGAATTTAAGGTTTTTGAAGACCTTGTATTTAAAACTTTTTTAATTATTAAAAAAAAGAAGGATTTTGGGCTATTGAAAGAATTCTATGAGAAAGCTGTGAGATATCTTGGAGAGTGGAGAACGAGAAGGTGAGTTATGTGAGAAGGGGAAGTATGGTGAGGGATTTCACATGGTCGCTCCAAGTAAGCTACACCATAATTCCTCTATAGGGCTCTATGGATCTCTAGGTATGCTTTGGAAGAAAAGCTTCAAGGTCCAATTCTGGGGTTCTCTACCTTCACAAGGAGGGTGAAAAAGGATTGCAAGGTAATCTATCTTGACCATAGGGTGAAAATTCTTCTAGGTTGTTTCCTTTACTATGAGGGGGAAAAGAGCTTCCATGGTTCTCTACCTCACCAGGAGGCTGATGAGGATTCTGGTTCTCCTTTGCTCCTGGTTGGTGGAAGTGAGTCTTGTAAGGGATTCTCTGTCTTGGTTATGGGGGCTAAAGAAGAGACACCCAGAGATAGTGGAAACACTTGAATCTAGAGGACTAGCGAGGAGTGGACATAGGTCTTTATTTAATAAACCACTATAAATTTTGGTGTGCTTATTCTTATTTAAATTTTTTTTAAACTTTATCTATAATTTATTTTCCAGAAAAAAATTATTATTGTTAAAAAGTTTATGGTTGGTATTTATAATTGATATTGGATTAAATTATCATCACATTATTTAATAATTTTGGTTACATCTATTAGCTTCTACATTTGGGTGATCAAATGATTTCAGTTTAGTTAATTGGAAATGTTTAAAAAAATATATCTTTAAAAGAAAATTAAAAAAACCAATTTACCCCCCCCCCCCCACCTTCCTACTAGGAGAGCCCTAGAGACAGTTTAATGAGGCTTAACACCTGCTCCGTTAAACTTATAAATTGGTATGTTAAGATAGGTCTCATAATTTGAATTCATTCTTATGAAAAGGATCAAAATGCACAATTTTGGAAATCAGAATATACGTGGAGGTTTATTTTATAACTCATCCACCTTCTTTAATTCAATAATTATTATGCATATTATTCTATAA
>NW_021553235.1:0-248 GCF_001605985.2 Dendrobium catenatum
GGAGACAATGGAGTAGATTTGGCAATTTTCATATCACAGGTTTAGGCACTGGTTGGGTGCTCTGTTCTTTTGAAAATCCTGGATCTATGGAAGAAGTTTTATTAGAACCATGGTATGTGAAAGGCCATGTGGTGGGCTTGGATAAATGGTCCACATCATTTTCCCCATCCTCTTTGAATGGTATTTCAACACCTATTTGGGTGAGATTACCAAATTTACCATTGCATAGTTGGGATGATATTAACATC